>NC_085007.1:28471503-28536503 GCF_963854185.1 Sardina pilchardus
GTGGCCTCTCTGAGTGTTCAACAGTTAGATCTGGTTGCACAATTTATTAAGATCTTCCCCACTAGTAGTCTCTCCGTGTTTGTCATACTTTAGCCGTTGAGTCACCCATTGTCTATTCATTCCCTTGCGACAGAGCAGCACTGTAAAACAGAGACTTAACAAGGTCACGTTTGACAAGTGAGAGGATTTGCAAAGTCAAAGGCAACAGATATTCAGCAGACGCTTTTATTCAAAGCGCTACCGACTCGCGGCGGAGAGAATGGAACGCAGGCCGACCGGCTGTCAATCAGTGACATTACCGCTGCTCTACTGCGCCCCCCAGTGGTGAAGGGAGGGAAAAGCCGGAAAGCAAGAGGAGTGAGCACGCCAGAAACGTGTGTCAGTTACTCAAACTCAGTTACTCAGTAACAGAAGTCATCTTTAAAAGCAATATGGCATGATTGTGTCATGATTCACTGTTACTTGTTGATGTCTTATTGCTTTAATGGACAGGACCATGTTCCTGCTTGACTGCTGTTGTTGAATTGGTAGTGCTGTGTTGTGTTTGGTTAAGGCTTCAGTAGAACTGCTAGTCGGTGGGTGTGGAAGAGCTACCCTTCTGCTGGCGGTGTCAAATGTCCGTGTTTACTCTTTAATGTCACTGGTTGCACAGGCTTGATCTGCTTCTGGAGATAAGCATTGTTATGGCCTGTGTGTGTGTGTGTGTGTGTGTGTGTGTGTGTGTGTGTGTGTGTGTGTGTGTGTGTTTTGTTTGTGTGTGAACATGGATGCGACAACAGCACGTTAGCTGGTTATTTGTATTAAAAACAGCTCTTCTCTCCCCCCTCCCAGCCCAACACTCCCCTCCAACACACTACACAAACACACACACACACACACACACACACACACACACACACACACACACACACGTGAGAGACAGATGATGATAATGATGCTTATGGAGATAAGAGTCTGTATATGTGTGTGTGTGTGTGTGTGTATGTACTGTATAGAGGTGTAAGTGTGTGTGTGTGTGTGTGTGTGTGTGTGTATATACAGGTGTGTGTGTGTATGTATAGACGTGTGTGTGTGTGAGAGAGAGAGAGAGAGTGGCAGATTTTAATGATGCTTCTTCCTGTGTCACACAGAGTATATCACCTCACGGACTCTTCATCCTGTTCGGTAAGAGCGCCATTTATTACTCTGAAAATTGGATTTCTCTCCCCTCTCCCTCTCTCTCCTCTCTCCCTCTCTCTCTCTCCCCCTCCCTCTCTCTCTCTCTCTCCCTCCCTCCCTCTCTCTCTCTCTCTCTCTCTCCCACACTGTTATGAAGGCGAAAGCGAGCAGGTAGAAAGCCAGTGTACGAGAAGTGATGCCTCCATTTCCTGCCAAGCAAACACAGAGCCGATGGCTGATGGCCGAGCGATAGGTGGTGGTGGGGTGACTCGCAGGGTTTGATTTTGCACCTGTGTGTGTGTGTGTGTGTGTGTGCGTATGTAAGAGAGAGAGAGTATGTGTGTGTGTAAGAGAGAGAGAGAGAGAGAGAGAGAGACAGAGAAGGAGTGGCTGAGCGAGTGAGTGCGTGTGCGTGTGCGTGCGTGTGTGTGTGCGTGTGTGTGTGTGTGTGTGTGTATGCGTGTGTGTGTGTGTGTGTGTGCGCATGCCCTGCCACCTCACCCCACCACAATGTAATATCAGTCAGCATCTCTCTGCCAGGCTGGCTTTGCTCTGGCTGATGACAGATACAGAGATACAAGCCAGCTGCTCACCCATTGGCCGCCATTGACTGGCTAGCACTGCCTCTCCACCAATCACAGGCCAGAGAAAACCCACAGACAAAGACAGGGACATACACCCACAGAGAGGTAGAGATGCGTTTAGACACTTATAGAGAAACACGCACACATACACACACACAAACACTCACAGAACATTCATGCAAAATCAATCTGTTGTGCAAAACAGATATCCAGAATCTATCTCCATCTCTTTCCCTCTCTTTCCCTCCCCCCTTTCTCTTATTTCATCTATTTAGATGATTTGTCAGTTTGTTTGTCAGCTTGTTTGTTTGTTTTGATATTAGACTCTGCAGGGCCTTTGCATTTTAGTCACTTAACTGTGTTGTGTTGTGTAGTGTTGTGTTGTGTGCTCTAAAATTGTGTCTGACTGGTCTGTGTCTTCACTGCCTTCCTTTTGCCTGCAGGGGTGTACGGGGATGTTCACAGAGTCAAGATCCTCTTCAACAAGAAGGAAAATGCCTTAATACAGATGGCAGATGCTACTCAGGCACAGCTTGGTGAGAACTGCGTTTCATTTTGGCACTGCTACTAATGGTTGGGAAATGACGGTGGTTGTGGTTGACACGCTCCTGGTGTTTCCCCTGCTCTCCAGCGATGAGCCATCTGAACGGCCAGCGTCTCTACGGCAAGGTGATGCGGGTGACCATCTCCAAGCACCAGACGGTGCAGCTGCCCCGGGAGGGCCAGGAGGACCAGGGCCTCACCAAGGACTTCAGCGGCAGCCCCCTGCACCGCTTCAAGAAGCCCGGCTCCAAGAACTTCCAGAACATCTTCCCCCCCTCCGCCACGCTGCACCTCTCCAACATCCCGTGAGTCCCCCACGGAACCGCCATTCCTCCCTCACGTTCTGCTCTTTCACATTCTGCTCTCTCACGTTCTCCTTTCACGTTCTCCTCTCTCACGTTCTGCTCTCTAGTCATTCTCCTCCTTCACGTTCTCCTCTCTCACGTTCTGCTCTCTCACGTTCTCCTCTGTCACGTTCTGCTCTTTCATGTTCTCCTTGTTATCTTTTCCCTCTTCTTTCCCCCTAAATGTATCCAGCGTCCCTTGATGGGGGTGATCCCTTATCGGCTTCTGTCTGTCAATCATTCTGTTTTCCCTTTTTTCTGTGTGCTTTCTCTCTGTTCAGGGTTGGCCTTGTTTTCTTTTGTGCTCGCTTTTTCTCTGCAGTCTATCCAGCACACCGTGAGTTAGCGGGCTCTATCTCTGACTTGCTATCTCGTCTCCCTCCGTTTGTGTTCTGTTCTTCTTTCTGTCTGTTCATTGTTTTATTCTTTCTCTTCCTGCTTTTACATTCTGTTCTTTTTTTTCTCTGTCCACTGCTCGGTTCCCTCTCTTTCTGTTCTCTCTCTCTGTTCACTGTTTTACTCTGTTCCCTGTCTTTCTGCTTTTTCATTCCGTTTGTTCCTTCTGTCTTTGTCTTGTCCATCTGTCCCACGTCCTGTGAGTCATCGTCTATCTTGCCGCCATTCTGCTCTTCCTCTCTGTTTCTCTGTCCCTCTCTTCCTCATCCAGCTCAATCTGTTTGTCTTTTTTTACACTCCTCCTGTTTCTTTTCGTTCTTTCTTTCTCTCCTTCTTTCACACTTTCTCTCTCTATTTTCCCTTTTGCTCATTACTTTTTTACCAGTTATTGACATATGACTTAAGTGTGTGTGTGTGTGTGTGTGTGTGTGCACGCGCAAGTGTGCAAGTGTGCAAGTGTGCATAGGTTCCAAGCAATAAATCAATAACTTGACTTTCCATTATGTCCAATAGTTTTTGTATCACGTAGCAAAGGGCATTCTCACACCTCCTCAGTGTAATTTGTGTACCTCTGCAGAGCTGTGACACGTTTGAGTTGAGAGAATGCAGGGTGCGTTCACCAGTGAAAGAGCTATAATTATTTAAACATACCTCTGTGCAGTTGGCTTTTATCCTCCATAGCACACCTGTCATAACAAAGCCAAAGCTTTTATAGCGTCACCGTCACATTACAACTGGAAGTGTGAGATGCATTGCATCTTATGTAAGCTTTACATTACAACTGGAAGTGTGAGATGCATTGCATCTTATGTAAGCTTTACATTACAACTGAAAGTGTGAGATGCAATGCATCTTGTGTAAGCTTTACATTACAACTGGAAGTGTGAGATGCATTGCATCTTATGTAAGCTTTACATTATTCATCTGGGCGGTGACGTTTGTTAGGCTTAGTTACTGATTATTATCTTCACCTTGTAAATATTCACTCCCTCTCTTTTATCGCTCTCTCTCTCTCTCTTTCTTTCTTTCTTTCTTTCTTTCTCTCTCTCTCTCTCCGCCCCTCCCCTGTTCCCCCACAGTCCGTCAATCACAGATGACATCCTCAAAGACCTGTTTGGCGGCAGCGGCTACACAGTGAAGGCCTTCAAATTTTTCCAGTAAGTCCAACCTTTGTCCATCTCCTGCCCCACCCCACCATCCTCATCCTCTCCGCCGCTCCCAGCATGCATCTCTCCCCATGATGTAATAGCTCCATTGACACTAATCAGCTGGAAATACCATTCATTCATTTATGTGGGTCCCTCTGCACACATCCCAGCCTTTTGAGTCTCTCCAGGACAGGTGTGCAAACAATAAGACCACGAGGTTTCTATGGCAGCCAGTAATGCTCAATGAAAGTCTGTTTGGATTCGGTGTGGTTGGGTGCAGTAGCCTCTAGGTGGCAGCACAAGCACAGCACATAATAGTGCAGTGAGATTTCATTTGCCTGCCTGTGGGAGCGTGGACTTGGATAATGAGACCAAACCCTCAGGGAGACATTTTGTCATCCTGACATGGCTCAGGCAAAGGGAGCAGCTCCTGCTGTCTGAAGTGACCTATCCATATAACTGCCATGTCCATAGGAACAGCCTGGCATCTCAGATTTAGACCAGTGGAGTTGTCAGTGAGGAATGCAAAGTGTTGGTCATATTTCTCCCTTGGCCACAAGTGGCACGGCGTGCTCATTTATAAAGCTCAGTCACCTACAGTTCACACACGTTGGCGACTCAAAGGCCTCTACAAACGAGCGGATGAAGGAGCATAAGGGGACAGCATTTCTAAAGCAGCGACGGAGACAGCAGCTATAGCCCCTGTTGTGTGATGCACACACACGCATGCGTTTTTATAAGGAGCGGGATAAACGTTTTCCAAAACCTTACATGGCCTCTGGGTGATTAGGTGTGTGTAGCCTCTGGGTGATTAGGTGAGTGTAGCCTCTGGGTGATTAGGTGTGTGTAGCCTCTGGGTGATTAGGTGAGTGTAGCCTCTGGGTGATGAGGTGAGCGTAGCCTCTGGCTGATCAGGTGTGTATAGTGTGTGATTAGGTGTGTGTAGCCTCTGGGTGATGAGGTGTGTATAGCCTCTGGGGGATGAGGTGTGTGTAGCCTCTGGCTGATCAGGTGTGTATAGTGTGTGATTAGGTGTGTGTAGCCTCTGGGTGATGAGGTGTGTGTAGCCTCTGGGTCATTAAGTGTGTAGCCTCTGGGTGATGAGGTGTGTGTAGTGATGATGTGTGTGTAGTGATCCCCGACCAGCAGGATGTGGGTGGGGGAAGTGGTGGAGCACTGCTCTCCCATGCCCACATCCACAGCTGAAGAGCCTCTGGGTAAGGCACCTGACCTGACCCCTGACCAGACACCTGGCCCCTCACTGCTCCCGGAGCACCGCTGTATCAAAGCAGCTCACTGCTCCGGGTCAGTGTGTGCTTCACCTCACTGTGTGCTGTGTGTGTTCACTAATTCCTGGATGAGATAAATGCAGAGACCAAATTCTTTGTATACGCAAATACACATGGCTGAGAAGCCTGATTTGCATCTACAGTATATTTACCATTGAGCATTGCTGCTGCCAGGGAATTGTTTTAGACTAAGTACTGCTACTTTAGACTAGACTATACTGTAATTGAGAGCATTGCTGTTGCCAGGAAACTGCTTTAGACTACTGCTAGTTTAGACTATAGGTGAGTATTGCTGCTGCCAGGGAAGCTGTGCATGGTGTCCCCACATGTCTGACGGCTAGTTGTGCATGGTGTCCCCACATGTCTGACGGCTAGGTGTGCATGATGTCCCCACATGTCTGACGGCTAGTTGTGCATGGTGTCCCCACATGTCTGACGGCTAGTTGTGCATGGTGTCCCCAAATGTCTGACGGCTTTTACAGCTGATTTGTATCGGTCCACTAAGGGCTCTTGTGATCGGCAGGAAGGACCGCAAGATGGCGCTGATCCAGTTGGGCTCTGTGGAGGAGGCCATCCAGGCCCTGATCGACCTCCACAACCACGACCTGGGAGAGAACCACCACCTGCGGGTGTCCTTCTCCAAGTCCACCATCTAGCGGCGGGCCTCCCCCTCTGTCCCCTTCTCCCCCCTCCTCTCTTCTCCTCTCCTCTCCTCTCCTCTCCTCTGCTCCTCCTCTCCGCTCCTGACGGAAAGCTCTGGAACCTCCAGGCGGGATGAAGACGGAAAGACGACAAAGTCGAAAACGCAACAAAATATGACAAAAAAAAACAACAAAAACAAACAAAAACTGCAAACTAACGTTATAAGGACAGGTTGATCACAATAAGATAGCTTAGGTTTTTTTTGCAAAAAAAAAAAAAGAAAAAGAAAAGGTTTTGGAGAACATCCAAAAACAGACTACTGCGAAGCCTCCAGAGACTTACTGGAGGGATGTGCTTTTAAATTACCAGCCCTTGTTTGAAGGGCAGGATTTGGGTCCAGGGCCCCTGGATGGGTGCAGAAGGGTCTGGGCAGTGTTGGGTTGGGTCGGGTTGGGTTGGGTTGGGCTGGGCTGGGCTGGGCTGGGCTGGGCTGGGTTGGGCTGGGTTAGGGTTGGGTTGGGTGCGGGGAGGGCAACAACTAGAGGAGGAAGACAGCGATGATGATGAACTCCATACGACACGACCAGTTCTGACGGCATTCGTATGTCAGATCCCAGGAACAGTCCGGACTCCCAGAATCCTCTGCTGTTTCAGCGAGCGAGCACACACTCTTTCAGCCCCCCCCCCTCCCCCACAAGCACCCCACCTGCCCTCCCGCCCTGTTCATATCCATTTGGCCTCCTCCCTCGCTCCCTCCATCCTTCCCTTGACCCTTGACCTCTCTGACAGTGCTGGAGGATGTTGGCTCTGCCTCACAGGGCAGCCTATGCTGTATATGTGTATGTATGTATGTATGTATGCATGTATGTATGTATGTATGTGGGTATGTATGTATGTATGTATGTATGTATGTATGTATGTATGTGTGTGTGTATGTGGGTATGTATGTATGTATGTATGCATGTACAGTGTGTATGTATGTATGTGGGTATGTATGTATGTATGCATGTATGTATGTACTGTATGTATGTAAGACAGCCACTTCCTGCTCTCCCTGAGATGGAGGGGGTGGTTGGGGCAGGCGTTGGGGGGGGGGGGGGGGGGGGCAGTAAAGGGCAGTGTGGAGGGCCTCTAGAGGGCCCCTGTGGATCCTCTGTCAGTAGCCATAGCCATTTCCTCCTCCTGCCCCAGAGGCCACTGGGCCTGAGGAAGAGCACGCTGGGTGAAGGGTCACCCCACATGTGTCCCCGCGACATCCCCACAACGTCCCCACAACGTCCCCACAATGTCCCCTATCCATTCTGCCACGCCGTGGTGTTTGAAATGAATGTTGTTCTCACCATGTTGGACATGCAGAGATGTTGGGGCCGTGTGTGTGTGTGTGTGGTGTGTGGTGTGTGTGTGTGTGTGTGTGTGTGTGTGTGTGTGTGTGTGTGTGTGTGTGTGTGTCCCTCCCCACGCCTCTCTCTCTCTCAGATGGAAATTTTTCGGGCGTGTCACAAAGTGCTGCTGAGGGGAGTGTGTCCTGTAGCAACCATAGCAACCAATCCAACTGACCAATGAGCTGCGTGGCTCAGCAGCTCTTCTCATTTGTGGAGTAGCATTAAAGAGGAGCGGAGCAGTGCTATGGTCTGGGCCGAGAGGACTCAAACGACA
The DNA here is from genome assembly GCF_963854185.1 of Sardina pilchardus. Lineage (NCBI taxonomy): Eukaryota > Metazoa > Chordata > Actinopteri > Clupeiformes > Clupeidae > Sardina > Sardina pilchardus. Next base: position 28,479,264 of record NC_085007.1, read on the forward strand.
CGACCACACAAGACACGCAAGCCACCACAGGAGGGCAGAGAGCGCCCTCCACAGGTGACATTGGTCACCCCCAAACCCACATACACACCCACCCACCCACCCCATCGATTCACATTTTATGGGCTGTTGTTGTTGCTGTTTTTGTTGTTCATTTATTTGAGTTAGGTTTTTTTTTCCTTTATTTTTTAGTCCTTATTTATCAGACATAGTCAGCAACATGGAGAGATGCTTTTGCACCTTAAAATGTCTGTTTTCCGTGAAGATGAGGTGGGGTGTGCCTGGGGTGTTTTTTGATTCATGGATTTTTGTGTTGATGTTGGGGACGGAGCAGACTGAAGTGAAGAACAGAGGTCTGCGTTGACACAAGCTGAGAGAGACTCCTCATGTGACTGGGGGGTCCATGGAATGCTGAATGCTAGCCCCCCCCTTCAGAATGCAGGTGTGCCGAGATGCGCTTCAGTTTCTGAGCCACTCCCACAGACAGTCTGACTGACCAATCCTGTGGCAGAACCGCCCTCCCCTCCCCCTTCCCCCCAAGGCCTGCTGTCAATCAACCAATCACGGCTCAGAGAAGGGCCACGCCCGGCCTGCCCCCTCAATCCTGGAGCCCAATCAGAACCATGAATGTGAATGAGATGTTCAGCCCCCAGCGCTCCCTTCAAACCCGTGTTGTCATTGGTGGTGGTGAGGCACAAGGAGGCGTGTTTGCCCTGGGCCTCCGCCCACATGGTTTTGATCTGTGGTTTCTCATCATGTGTTTTTCTTTTTCTTTTTTTCTTTTTTCCCCCATCTTGTATTTCTTTTTCTCTTTTTAAATTTGAATGATTTCGGTTTGCGTGGTCTTTGTCTCCTTGTAACAGAAGCAGCCCTCATGGCACTAGGACCTGGCCCTTGTTTGGCCCGGGTCTGGCCCGCATCTGGCCCTGATCCGGCTGGACTCTGGGCCTCACTCGGCGCGGCTCTGGCCCACAGCGGGCCCGGCTGTTTGGGAAGTGCTGCAAGGCGTCTGCTGCACTCTGTGCCTGTTTTCTAACGCTCGTCCCGAACCTGCCCAATGCCCCCGCCCCCCCACTTCCCTTCCCTCCCACATCACCTTACGCGTGCATACGTGTGTGTGTTTGTGTATTTATGTGTGTGTGTGTGTGTGTGTGTGTGTGTGTGTGTGTGTGTAAAGATCTCTTTTTTCTTGCATACTCAGAGATCATGCCTCCATCTCTGACCAAACCAAAAAAAAAAGTATTGGCAGGAAGAGATCACTAGAATGTATATGCCAGTAGCTACAGCTCAGTGTGTGTGTGTGTGTGTGTGTCTCTGTGAGCATTAGGGTCCTACCTCATTAAGCCCCTGAGGAGATGACCCCCCCACCCCACCCCCCCATCTCAGCACCACCCTCCACTGATGTGCAGGTACAAAGTGCTGACCCGTGCTGCCATGACAACTAGCCTTATCATTCCACTGAGCAGACTGGGCGTGACATGGCCTGGTGCACCATGGGATTGCAGCACAGTGCCTGAGTCAGCTGACCTCAGCCATCGTCATGGAGATTTGTTTTTTTTCCCCAGCAAAGAAAAAAAACAACAACAACAAAAAAAACACCACAAACAAACTAACATACAAACAGTGTCAGACATCAGACCAAACAAGGCAAAACTGTTTTGGGGCAAAACGCAAGGCAAGGGACGGCATCTGCATTCTCTTAACCTAACCGTTCGCTGAAGCAACTCGACAAATTGAGAATTGAGAACGCATTTTTTTGAAGTTTACAGTCTTAAATAAAGCAAAACTATTCAGGTCTATCTATCTTAAGGATTGTCAAGATTTTTTGAGAAGAAAAAAAAAGAAGTTACTTATTTTTGGTAATTAGTTCTTTTTTATGGAAGACAAAAAAACAAATCCAAAACCTCAAGGGGTTTTTCTACCACTATAATCTATAAGAGATCACGCAGAGAGAGAAAAGAAAAAAAATCATATTTACTGTGTTTCTTCTTCATTTCTTATTACGTGCCTTATGATGTGTTCATAATCAAATAGGTTTTAGAAAATTTTACCTAAGATATCTTATTTACTATGTTATGGGACAGGTGAGTGGGTTGATTCATTTGATCTTTTATTTTTGTGTAATTATTATGTTGCTGTTGTTTTAGATGTGTTTTATTTTTGTTTATGGGGACTCAGTAGACCATGGTCTTAAGTTGAACTGTAAGTTTGTGACTTGTGCTCAAAAGTGCACAGCGTAGAGAAAGATGAACGGCTAACTCTAAAATGTTCAGTGCGTGCTGTGGGGTCCATCCTCCGGTGTGTCGGTGTGTGTGTGTATGTGTGTGTGTGTGTGTGTGAGTAGACCATACTTTGTACTTAGTCATCCATATATTTAGGTTTGTGTAATATTATATCATTGTACATGCTGTGGAGTTGTTCTCTTGTACTTGTGATACTGAGTGAAAGGTTGTGAGGAGATGAGTTTAAAAATACAGCAGAGGTGTGTAAATTAGTGCTGTGTAATCTACTGTCTGTCCTGCAGTGTGTGGGTGTGTGGGTGTGTGTGCGCGCATGTTTGCGTGCGTGTGAGATTGTCGACACTCTCCAGTAAAAACAAATCAAAATCCACGCACACGGGTTGATCCTGTATTTGTTTCTGCTGTCCGCAGGTTGAAATTTGGCAAAATCCAGTTCAGTATATAACAGTAAATAACTCCCAAGTGTCAGACTCTGCTCCTAAGCTTTCTGGACCTCGTCGATCAGAAAGGAGAACTAGACATAAGAGGGCACTGTACATTTTCTTACGCTTCTGAATTTAGCTGCGTGCATGGCCTTCTGAACTGAATGTGTGGGCTGGAGATGCTGTGGCCTGTTTACCAAACGCATGCCTTTCGTTTTTTGCTGAATGTTTCTGAGCCAGTCATCCTGGGGTACGCTGTCTCCCTGCATTGCCTTAGCACTGAAAGGGGTCTATGTGTGAATGTTTATGCACTAACTCCTCTGTCAATGGGTTCTGTGCACTAGCTTACCTGAAGTCAGCAAAGCAGTTTCCTGTTCGTTGAGCAGACGTTAGAGTTGACCGCTGCGTAGGACATTAGGTGGACAGTGTAGCATATTGCTCTGGACAGCTGACAATAACAGGCCTTTTTAGATTCGTCAGAGTGTTCAGGGCCATGTTTGCTCTCTGACTGTGTTGTTAACGATGCAAAATGTAGTGTTTTTTTGCTGTTCAAAATGCATGCAGACTTTGTAGTTTCTTGTGTTAGAACTGCATCATTGTCAAAGATCTTGAAAACAATAGGAACTGTACATTGCAACTTTAGTCAAGTCAAGAGCGTTTCACTCTGGAATGGTGCATGGTGAACACACGTTATCTACAGTGGTTAATTCTCATGCTAGACACCAGACTGCATGGGTTTGTTTGCATGGTTATTAGGGATAAAAGAGAAGAGAGAATGAACATGTGAAATGGGATTTGTGCTTCAGGTTCACCGTTAACTCAAGAGCATGAAGAGGAACCTTGCCTGGTTACAAGCTAATCTGTAACCTTATGGCTGTTGACCTTATGGCTAGCCAGATTGATTGGCTGTGATGCATTGGCTCTGAGTGTGTCTTTCATCCCAGGGCTGATTGGATGGTGTAGGCGTCTGCTCAGGGCTGATTGGATGGTGTAGGCGTCTGCTCACTGCCGAACAGGTGTATTTGAGCATTGATCTTTAATTAACAAACCAGACTCCACAAACTCAACTAGTTCGATCCCCCGGAAATGAAGGGAGGCTTCAATATCCGCACAAAAAAAAACAAAAGCTCCGAACCTCCTCTTAACCAAACACCCAGTGGCCCGTTACTGGATATTTCAGATGAATGTAGACAGCTTTGTTTCTCTCTGCGCAAGATAAAAAAGAATGCATCTTGGAGAATCCGTTTATTTATAATAAACTATTTGACGTGTAGCTCTCACACTGATTTGTTTACGCCTCCCTGAACTGATGCCAGATTTCGACCATGCACACAGCGCTCTCGTGTGTTTGAAGGGGGGGAGGACCCACAGCATGCACTGCTTGTTTTCAGGTAGACCTTCAGTTCTTTGCCTTTCTGTTTTGTTTTCGTTTTGAGCAAAATGGGCTGAGAACTCCCCTGCTTGCGTGTGGTGTTGGAGTTGTAATCATATTTACTGTACCTTATATTTGATTCATTTTAGGGGAGGGCAAGGCCTCTTTTTTTGATCTGTAGTGATATTTTTCTATGTGTTTTATTTGTTATTTCAGAATTCTTTCCGTGTGAAACTGGTTAAGATTGTTGTCGGTCACTCTGCTAATTGTATTCAGCTTTCTCTGAGTCTGCCTTTATAATTGTCACTTCACTGGTGAGTTTTGCTCTGGCCACAATTTTTTTTTTTTTTTTTCAAAATAAGATATTTAAATCTTGATTACTTATGCAGTGACTTTGTGAAGTACCTGCAATTTTATAGCAAGCTCGGATGGTGATCATCCCCCCCTCTCTCTCTCTGTCTCTCTTTCTCAATCTCTCTCTCTCTCTACCTTCTCTCTATCTTCTCTCTATCTGTTTCTTAAGGGATGCCCTTGAACCCCTTGCTTAGGCCTTCTTTGTTCCTTATCCCTTTTTCCAAACAGGAGAAAAAGCCAGACTTCATACACTTGCATCGTTTGAAGAATTATGCTCTTTACAGACCAGTCATTGGCTAATCATGCCGTCAGTTCGCACCACCCTTTGGTTTTTCATTCGCTCCCGCTCCCTTTCGACGAGATGATTTCCAAACCATGTCTTGACTCAGGCACTCCCATTCAGCCATGACTCTAAGACACTCTCCTGAAGACGTGTACGCTTTCGACTCGTGTCACATCGACAAAGATGCATTCGTTTGTTTGTTTGTTTGTTTTTCTTCTTTTCCTGGTTGTGTTCACCAATAATGCAGGACCAAAGTTTATGTGCCTTTCGTCTGATTTCTCTGTGAAGTTATTTCCTCCTGGTTGTCAACGAGAAAGCAACCACAAAATTCAGCTTTTCATTTATTTTTGTTTGTTTGTTTATTTGTTTGTTTTCTTGTGTTTTGTGTTTAGACATGATTGTTCTGAGTCTGCTTTTTGTGGTGTCTAGAGACAGCAGTACATGTTTGCTGCCCTTGACAAGGGAATGCCAAGGGAAAGTCTGTGAAGTTTTCCTCGGGAGAATCGAGATAAGTTTCCAATGTTAGCGAATGCCCTCAAAAGATGGCTTGTCTGAGAGGATGTGCCCGCTCCGAATGGCAATTGCATACTGTATAGTGTAGAGAGGACCCGCCAGTGGACACAGTGGTTGGAATGGTAGGCTTTGAAATGTAAACAAACACAAAAGACTAGTTGAATTTTTTTGGTCATTTTTGCAACCAGACTTTTTGCTCCTCAGATAGTCTTCATAGACAGCTTTACTTCACAATTTAGCAAGTCAAAACGTGACTCAGACTTAAACCAAAGGACCTTCACAAAAAACAATTGGGTTCAGAGGGCTCACATAAAATGTTAGTCATGGCATTAATGTCCAGCAGTCGAACCTCAACATTTAACCTCTGAGTTCCGTTTCCAAAATCTCTAAATTCCAATATCTGCTTTACTTGTGATGCTTCTGACTTCTATTCTTCAGCTCTAGATTATTGGGAGAAAATGTGAAAGAACTAATTAAGTTATTTGACATACACAAAAGGGAGGGGTCGTATGTAATTGGTCAAGAGGGGATCCAGCCAAGGCACAGTGCACATGAGGTTGTGTCTGGGCGGATCTCTTTCCAAAGTGCGGTCTTTGGAGCACATCAAGAATTATCCTAATTTATAGTTTGTATGAATGTTCCACTACCAAAAGGACAGATAAATGCTGTAAATATGTGTTCCCATTATATTAGTTTTTCGTTCAGTTTTTTTTTTTTTTTTTTTTTGGTTGTTTTATAACCTGGCCAAAAAAATGGTTTTGGGGAACAAGTCACAACATCATCAGTATGGACTGGTTTTTATATTTAAACAGGCATTGAAAACACACTTACAAACAAAAAAAAATTGTCTTCTGTATTTTGATATCATACTAGTACCAGCTTTCGTTTGTAAATCAGATCATGTGACATTGTGGGGAGAAGGGGGAGGAGAGAAAAGTGGATTCAGTTTGATGAGTTGATGTAATAAAATGCAAATAGAAGATAAACTATTAAAGAAACATATTTTCTAATTTTGCGGTGCATGGTCGAGTGGAGTTTTTGTATTTTGTAGAAAGGATTTCCTTTTTGTTTTGAACTGCATATTATTATAATTATTGATTATTATTATTACTACTACTATTATTACTCCTAACCATGATTCCTTATGATTATAACTGCAGAGCCTCTGCTGGTATTTGCTAATCAACTTTAATTGTAGCATGCCTTGAATAAATGTCATGTCATCAGTACTTTCTCCTCCGCTCTCTGTGTCTGTGTCTTTCTCTCTTTCTCCCTTTGGGTTTTTTTTTTTTTTTTACTTTGATGATTTATTTGTTTGTTTTTAGTTTTCTTTTCTTTGCTGTGACTGAGTCTGGCTGCCAATCTGTGCTGCTGTTGCTGCTGCTCTGTTGAGGGGGGGGGGGGTTCTTGTCAGACCCAGATGGGCCCTGAGTGTGTGAGTGTGTGCGCGTTTGAGTGTGTGAGTGTGCGCGTTTGAGTGTGTGAGTGTGCGCGTTTGAGTGTGTGAGTGTGCGCGTTTGAGTGTGTTACTGTGTGCGCGTGTCACTGCTGCTGCCCAGCTGCGCTCTCTTGCTCTGTCTTTCTCTGTCTTTCGCTCTTTCTTTCTCTCCATCTTTCGCTCTTTCTTTCTTCCTCTGCCCTGAGCTCTCAGCCCTTCACTGTTCCCCAGTTCACGCTCTCCTTGAGTTAAAAACACACACACACACACACACACACACACACACATTTGTATAAATGTGCCAGCCAAAGTGGGTGGTGGTAGTGGGCTGGACTAGCCTGCTGTAGCCAGAGTTGAGGGTTTGATTCTGTTCCCACTGTGCCTCCCAGGTTGGCTGTGTAATAACTGACGCCTGTAAGCTGCTCTGGATACAAGCATGGGCCAAATACATAAATAGATACCGTAATAAAGTGGGTCCAAAGACAAAGGCTATAGGAAAGGCCACCAAGCTTTTTACCAAGAAACACTGCTCATAAGATAAGTCTAAATACACAGGAACATATGACACACACACACACACACACACGCATGTAGGCTACTTATAGTTGATCAATCTACTGAGACATAAACACACACTTAGTGCCCAAAACACTGCAACCCACACTTATTTTCAGAAATGTTGTTTATTCATTCATTATCTCATAGATTTTCAGTTTATTTGAAGTAATTGCCAACAAGTTCTATATCAAGGAAAACTCTGTGTTGAAGCTGTAAACATAACACACTAACATGCTAAAACCAGATGAGTTATGGGTTTGTGAGTTCAATAACATTGGCACTTTCTGAGTTAATTTTGCCTCAAGCACTCAAGACCCTGCCCCATTGGAGGGTAGGCTACAGAGGCACAGTGTAGTCACAACACCCACTGGGCAGCTTGATACCTTAATGGGAGATTTGTCTTTGCCATTTCTGTTCTCTAAAAAGGTTCATGCATTATTTTGCATTAAATTCAAAGTTGCCCTACGTACCATAACTTCAGTGATGATTACAAAATGTTTCAAAAGCACCCCCCTCTCAGATTTGCTCACAAATTGCACCCTTGTCATGGGTTCATGTTTCAAATGTGCAAAAAGAGAAACAATCTAAACGTGTTTGATGTCGGCTCTAGCCAGGGTCATGGAGTGTTTTGCCGTGATTAGGACTACTGCAAGCAGGTGTCAGGCAGGCAGGATCCATGTGTACCCCTGGGAGGGGGTGAGCGGAGGTGGGTGGCAAGTTACAAGCAAGTGATCAAACCAACTGCTGCAGCATGAACAGGTAGCCTGGGAATAAATGACCTGAAAAGAGAGATGATAGATAGGCCTAATGGCTATGGCAAAACTCGTCACGCTCCTCCCACACTTTCGTATAGAACGCCTTTATCATTCATACAATGACGCGTGTGACGCCATGAAACCAGAAACACATGCTTTTCCTACAAGGCTGATAACAGAACAATGCTATGCTACTGTATAGTGGATGGCTACACCTCATTATGTCATGACCATAGCTGGAATATGTATTTAACCTCAGGTCAAGTGACTTAGCCTACAGTACAGTAAATGTTACTGTACATTAGGGTTGGCACCTAGGTGTGACAAAAAAACCTGGACATTTTGGCAACCCAATCAACCCTTTTTCTTATAATCAGCAGCGACCCTCATCCATCTAACCCATGTAAAAATTGCCCTTCTGCAGTGAAATTGGATATTACCTTGGAGCTATATTAGTTTTGCTTTAAGTTAATGTCAATGGATGTATTTACTAACACTGTTATTAATAGGTCTAATATGATTTTGCTCCTACAGTAATATAATTTTGATACTTTACAAATTGTACGCAGCATCATGTAGAAAAAACGGACAGTCAGTGTCCAGGGTGAATATTTTTTTCCCCTGGACAGACCATAAAAAGAAGGACAATCAGGTGAAAACGGGACAGGTGGCAACACAACTGTACATGGTATCAAAGATTAGGCTGATCTTCATCTCCGTTCGCCAAAAGCTAGCTAGCACTCACACAAAACATAATGTTATGTTTCCTCCTCTGTTAACGTGAGATTAGATACGTCTCCATGTAGTGCTGGGCAGTGATGCCATACTGCATAGCCGTAGTTCATGTTACATGAGCCAGCTGTATTTTTGTGTTAAGCAGACAGAATTTCAGAAAACTTCCCAGGGAGTACCCCCCTGACACACACACACACACACACACACACACACACACACACACACACACACACACACACACACACACACACACACACACACACACCACTTTTGGAAAGTTTGAAACACCCCTATGCTATGCAATAGTCTTTAGCCTACAGTCAGTGTTGTAGACGCTGCAGGGGCCTGAAGTGATAGGCCTGTTAAGGCACAGATACAATCAAAGGCTACAGGCTTCAGCGAAAAATGGGACTTAATTAGATTGAGACAACAAGTGAGCAGCCTAAACTAGTAGGATTATCGTTTTCTTAAAATCATTGAAAAGCCGGGAAAATGTTATTATAGCCTAGGCTACTGGAGAAAATCGAGTGGTTCTGAAGGCCGTTGGACCCGGAAAGAGATTTATGATCCCAAATTGCTGAATGTGACAAAAAAAAAATGTTATGGCCTTGAAATCGCGCAAAATCCCTGCCTAGGCCCACCTTTAGGCTACTGTATTGCCCTTATGATCCCTTATCAGAGCGTTGGGTATTTTATTTTCCCTCGTCATCAGTCTAAGTGTTTTTAAGCGTGCGGTGGCAGGGCAATCAACTGATGCAGATAAGTTCCTGAGGGAGAGCGCTTTTCAAAAGGCCTACCACATATTTTCTTCTGGTAACTAATTAACTCTCAGGCGAACTGAGTGAGTGGAGCTCTGCGTGTCTTGATTTGCCCCTCGGGGTTTGGTTTGATCCGCGGAGAGAAACGACAGAAGGGTCGTCTTAGTGAACGCTTGGGGGCAGTATTGACACAATTTCACTAGCCATAGATAAAAATCAGCGCTATTGATGCGGCGACCGCTGCCGTCTTTCAAGGACACATCGAGGACATCATCTGTCAGCGGTAAGTGCTCCAGTCAGAATACCCAGTAAGGTTGTAGCATATGGAAGAATCATCATTGTGGCTCAAAGGAAGTTTCTGTCTTTAAAAGCTTATCCCAGAGATGGCCAGCCCGTTTATGTCTCAGCCCTTGCCAAAACAGTTCTCTTTTTAAACAGAAGTGGTTTTCTCACAATGCATTAGAAACAGATTCATTTATGAGATAGGCCTATGTTCCCCTTATTAGGCCTACAATGTCCCTGTAGTATCACACAAACACAGGCTATGTCCCTAATGTCTCGGTTTATACAGGCAAATACATTCATTTAATTCAGATTATTTTAATATTCTCAGCGTGAGGAATTTGCATTGATAAACAAATTAGGTTTCAGACTAATGGTTTTCATTCAGTTGGTCTTTGATAGCAGACCTTAGGAAGGCACATACTGTAGGTAGGCTATACACCCATAAAAACAACACAGTGGTCCGGATCAGCTTCGCTTGTGTACACCTGACATGTCCGATGAGATCACTCCAGACATGATTCCCATCACTCATTTAGTCAAATGCATTCATGGGCACATATCGGTGTCATGGACAGATGGTGTTGTTATAATCCCTATCAAATTACAATCTCTCCCTCTAACACCCCTTTTCTTTCCCTCTGCTCTGCCTCACTCACTCTGTGTTGTTTATGTTCCTCATTCTCTCCATTGAACTCTATCTCTCTCTGTCTTTTCATCTCTCTCTCTCTCTCTCTCTGATGAGCTCTCTTTCTTTCTCGCTCTCATGTGTTAAATGTACTTGCCCTTCTCCTTTATTGTGTGTTGAGGTCTGTATCTCTCTTTCTCTCTGTCTTTTCATCTCTCTCTGATGAGCTCTCTTTCTTTCTCGCTCTCATGTGTTAAATGTACTTGCCCTTCTCCTTTATTGTGTGTTGAGGTCTGTATCTCTCTTTCTCTCCCTCTTTCTCTCTCTCTATTCATATCTTTTTCTTTCTCTCTTTCTGATGAGCTCTCATTGGCTCTCATGTATTATATTTGCCCTTCTCCTTTTTTGTGTGTTGAGGTCTGTGTATCTCTTTCTCTCCCTCTATTTGTCTCTATTCCTCTCTCTCTCTCTCTCTGCCTTGATGCCTTCCTCTTTCACGCTCGCTTTGTCTGTCTGCAAATCTCTCTCCCCCTAGATGTCTCTCTCTTTTACCCTAGAGAGAGGCACTTTTTGGGAGCGTGATTATACAAATATGTGACTTGGAATTTTCTTTTGATGATAAAATAATGAATGCCAGTGACCACTTAGAATGGCTGCCAATGCATCTACATCTGCACTGTATCATTCCGGAATGACTTCAATAAACAAACGTTCTCCTCGGAGGGTTAAATAAAGTCTGTGGGTATGCTGGCCTCTGACTCACGCATGACGGGCAGAGAGCGTGATCCTCTTTTCCCAGCGAGCGGCAATCAGTTCACTCTCGTCAGCCACACGTGATGGACCATCACCCGTAAGCACTGCCGCAGGCAGGCTCCTCAAATGATAGCACAGGCATGATGTGTGTGTGGGTGTGTGTGTGGGTGTCTACGTGAGGGGGTGGGGGTTTGGCAGGAACAGTTGCAGGAGTTGCGAGGTTTGTTGTTGACCACATCTGTTTCCTGTATGAAGTCCTGAAAGACTCATCTAAAGTATGATTCACCACCTGAAAGGGGACATGGGTATTAAGGACAGGAAATACATAGATCTTAGGGATTTCCATAGACGTGAAAGTTAGAGAGTTAATGTGTAATGTTTGCTGATGATAGATAGACAGGCCCATTGCATCTGCAGGAAACACACCATGGCACCTTTGGGAATCGCCGGCTTGGCATTATGCACATCAGAGGTTACAAGTAAATCATTTGCACATTTGAAGCCCTCAGCTGTTCATTGGTAACTCCTACACATCCTCTCCATACAATGTCACAGCATTTTGACAATGTGGCACCTCAAGTCACTTCTTAATTGCATTATCACGAAATCTCCCACATTTCTCTGCCTCTACAACAACACTTTTAAACACAAAGACCACCTAATGCTTGGCAAAAGGCCAAAACTGTAAACGCCACAACAAAGATATCTGAAGAAGAAACGATCAATCCCTTTCACTTTTCAAAGCATTTCAAAGCATCAGTGTTTAACCGCATGCACAACGCTTGGACATATTCACTATACTGTATTCACTATCTTTGGACGTACTGACTGAGAAAGATATCAGATTACGCTGCATGGCAAACGCAATCACCGTATTCCCATCAGCTTCCCCCACATATGCTCTCACTCACAACGAAATTGGATTCCATGTAATCAGATTTTGGAACAGATTGTGTGAGACATGCCAAAAGAGGTTATGGATTCCAGTCAAGCCGCCATGTTGCCGACACGTCCACACCATCTGCAGGTCTGCGCGTTGCTCAGTCAGGTGGGTCTGGTCAAGGTAGCGGGACGGCGAGGAAACACCTGATTGGCTGAGTCAGGTAAAGGAGTGGCCGGAGAGAGAGCCACAACCCAACCACGCCATGGAGCTGGTCTGCGAGATAAAAAGAAACTTAGCCTACTTATGATCACGAGTACGTTCCCCAAAATCATAGCAGCTTTGTTAGTTGCAATGCAATTTCCCATTGCCAACCAACTAAGTAATTTTGGTTTGGGGGAACGAACTCCAGAGCGGCAGAGAAAACAGAGTATCCACGCTCCCAGAGGAGATAGCGGAAACAAATGGCAACGTTTTTCCATGCCAGTTTCCGGATTATTGGAGTTTTGGAACTGAAAACGACCAGTAGCCATTTGGTCAGAAATCAATGAGTTACTATAAGCCCTCCAGCATCCGGAAATACATCCCACCCTCTGTCTCCAGCCTACAGCCATTCAGCACAGGGGTTTTGGAACTTTTAATTGCATGGCAGCAACATCAAAGAGTGTCGCCACTCTCTCTCTCTCTATGGCTCTGCTTGTGACTTTAGTTCCGTGTTATTGAGCATCGGCCATTAAACGCATTAATGTATCTTAATGTTTACCTTTCTTTTCAAAACTTCTTGACAGAGCAAAGTTTGGAGGTTGAACCAGGACATACTGGGGCACACGGGTCAGTCAGAGTGCAAGGACTCTGAAGAAAACAGGAAATGACCTCAGATAAGGAAGTGCCAACATGTGAAAGTGTGGAGATATTAATTACTCGAGGAATCTTTCGGTTAAGATCGTTAATTTATCAGCTGAATTGCAGGTCTCAGTATTAATGAATTTCCTCTGCATCACCAAACAATGGGATCTTTGTGGGAATGTTTTCATGAGGAACTTTTAGCCTTTTATAGATACTTTCTTACTGGTATAAGCACTGTGTCAGCGTCTGCAGTGTCTTGGGACATCTTCGTGACAGCCCCCCACAGATAGAGAGGAAGAAGGAGAGAGAGAGAGAGAGAGAAAGCAGACGATCCATACTTATCTCAGGATAGCATATAGGCTAATGCATAGAATGGCTTATGGTATTAGAGTATTAAAGATGCCCAGCCCACTGACCATACAAACACCTGAAGTAGCTGCGTCTAAGCGGACTGGCAATGAGCTGTGCCCATCGCCGAGGCAGAGAATGGCAAAGTAACGTGGCCTGGCAGCGCTGGCAGGAGGATGCCAGGCAGAGGAGGAGGCTACGCTGGCACATGCCAGGGCTGATCAGGATCTCAGCGTGCTTGAAGAGGGCACAACGGAGCAGCTGTGGGCACTGGCACACATAGGGCCATGATATAGCAGACTTGAGATGGGCAGAGAGAGAAGGGGGGAGAGAGAGAGGAGGAGGAAGAGAAAGGAAGAGGGAGAGAGAGACAGCTGTGGGGGACTGGCACACATTGGGCCATGATATGGCAGACTTGAGATGGGCAGAGAGAGAGAGAGAAGGGGGGAGAAGAGGAGGATGGGAGAGAGAGAGAAGGGAGAGAGACCGAGAGAGAGAGGAAGAGGGAGAGAGAGAGACAGCTGTGGGGGACTGGCACATATCAGGCCATGTTATGGCAGACTTGAGAAGGGCAGAGAGAGAGAGAATGAGAGGGGAGAAGAGAGAGAGAGAATGAGGGGAGAAGAGGAGGATGGGGAGAGAGAGAGAGAGGAGGAAGATGGAGAGAGAGACCAAGTGAGGGAGAGGAGGGGTAGAGAGAGAGAGAGAGACAGCTGTGAGGACCGGCACACATCAGCTGAGGAGAAAAGACTGGAGAAGGGGAGAGAGAGGAGGAGAGGGATAGAGAGAGAGCAGAGGAGAGAGATTGAGAGAGGGAGCAGAGGAGGGAGAGAAAGAAGAGAGTGTGGCAGCTGCCAAGCACACACACACACTCTCTCTGTCTCTCTTTCGCTCTCTCTCCCTCTCTCTTTCTTTCTCTCTCTTTCTCTCTCTCACACACACATTCTCACTCCCACACACTCCAACTGTTGCCCTGCCCTGGCACCACTGGCCTCACACACAACCCTTACACACACACACACACACACACACACACACACACACACACACAAGCACAAGCACACACACAAGCGCATGCGCACACACACAAGCACATGCTCACACACTCACACGCACACATAAGTACGCATACACACACACATAAACGCACACACACATAAGCATACACACACACACTCTCACATACACACACACGCATGATGTGTGCACTCGTGATCAGAGGCCATTAGACGATTATAATATCTCTCCAACAAAACCCCACATGGGCTTGGACCCTTCTCAGGGGGGTTTTTCTCTTAGTGGACACTCGCTCAGGTTGATGACCTCTACTGATTACAGTTTGAGTGCGGGAAACCACCTCACCAGACAGGTCAGGAATCCACAGTCTCTCCAAGCATGACAGAAGATAGCAGTTTCAGGAAGGAAGAGAACGAAGTTTGATTAGATAAGGATTAGATTTGGTGAAGATTAGCAGGTCGTTGTGTATATTAACGTAGCAGCCATTTCACAGCAGCCATTTCATTCAAGTGCAGCGGGCCGTCTCACTGGCATTTTCACTTCTGGTGTGAGGTGTTCCTGGAATATTCTCTCTCAAGTTTATGTTTTACTTCATGTACGTACGTGTGAGACATCTCCACCTGAAAAAAGGCAGGAGTAAGGGGTCTAGACGCTCTAACTACTTCCTGGAACTTTCTATAAAGTTTATGTTTTACTTCATGTACGTACGTGTGAGACATCTCCACCTGCAGGAGTAAGGGGTCTACTCTAGACGCTATAAATAGTTTTGATGAGGGGGGAAGAGTTTCAAAGCCTGTATTATTACGGCCTGAGTAAATCAGTAACCCAGCTGGTAACTTCTGCTCTTCATCAGGGCTGTTAGAGGGAGACACACGCTGGTGGCACTAGCACAAGCACACGGGCAGAAAGAAAGTAACTTAGATAGTGGTCATTAAACGCTAATTATAATGGTCATTACTCATTTCCTGGAACCATATGGAAGCGGAACATCGTCTCTCTCTCTTTCTCTCTGTCTCTCTCTCTCTCTCTGTCTCTCTCTCTCTCCCTCTCTGTCTCTCCCTCTCTCTCTCTTGTTAGATGGGAGCAGCCAGCTCCATTGACCAACAAGAGTTGAGTGACAGCCGTGAAAAAGAGGGGGGGGGGGGAAACAAGGTCAATCCCCCACAATCCCCCTGGACACACAATGGGCACGGCGAGTTGCGGTTGTACGAGCGCTTGTGAACGGCCAGAGGGCCCGCATACCTCAGATGTTTGACACAGTCACATGCAGACCAGGGAGTGGTGTGTGTGTGTGTGTGTGTGTGTGTGTGTGTGTGTGTGTGTGTGTGTGTGTGTGTGTGTGTGTGTGTGTGTGTGTGTGTGTGTGTGTGTGTGTGTGAGTGGGTTAGAGGGAGAGTGGGAGGGGGGCTGCTAATTCTCAGCTATACATCCCATGATCTCTTAAAGCTCTGCGTGATCATGTGAAAGTCATCACTCCCTGTGAGAGCCAAGCAGTGCTGACCGGTGCTGACCCGACCGACCCACACCAGCCCGTGACTGACACATGCCGAGCCGCCGCATTGCGTAACCGACCCGCCCTGTCTCCCGGCCGGCGCAAACCGGGCCCTCGTGTGTAACGTGCAGACAGGCAGGCCTGTGCGTCGTCCACTCATGGTCAGCTGCTCATCACTTTCATCATAATTGAGTTTCCAACACGGCCATCTCAGCACGGTCATCATCTCTCTGAAGACTCATTTACTCCGGACTCAGCTGTCAGCAGATTCCTCTGATCTCGCCACTCACACTCACACTCACACTCACACTCACACAGCAAGATCTCAAGACTGCCGCGCATGTTATTACACTTAAGTTATGCTTATGGTTA
Organism: Sardina pilchardus; assembly: GCF_963854185.1. Taxonomy (NCBI): domain Eukaryota; kingdom Metazoa; phylum Chordata; class Actinopteri; order Clupeiformes; family Clupeidae; genus Sardina; species Sardina pilchardus. The sequence continues at coordinate 28,495,307 of NC_085007.1, forward strand.
TGCTACTTGGCAGATGCCTTTGTCCAAAGTGACATACAAACAAAAACAATACAATAAACAATTTAGCAGGGAACAAATTCAAAAAGTTGGTCAGACTACAGTAGACAGAATAGCAATAAGTTAATGAGAGACATCATATTTTATATTAAGAACATAATAATGTAATAGATTATGTATTTTTATATGGGCATATACGTGTGGATGGATTGGTATGGTTATGTAAGCAGGTATCTGATTTCATTCCTTGGGTTTTCCTGGGTTTTGTCACATTTCTGTGAAATGAGGGAATGTGTAATTTGCGCTTATGTCAAACATTGTGCAACAGCTGCAAGGGTCAGTCTTAAAAGAGCTGCCCAGTGAAAGTTATCAGTGGTGGACCAGAGAGTATGTGTTTGACTCACTCTGACTTCGAAGGTCATCAAAGGGAATTGACTGGACTGCAGTGGATTGTCACACACACACACACACACACACACACACACACACACTGGCATCAGGGTCTTGTGATCATTGACCATCGGTGGCAGCAAAAGACACACAGCTGGTCAGGTGACTGTGAGAAGTCAGTGTGTTATGGGCTCAACATGACCTAATGTTTCTGGAGAAAGTGGACCCATCATCATCACGCTGTATGAGTGTGTATGTGTGTGTGTGTGTGTGTGTATGTGCTAGCTGAGACACTGTGACGCCTCGGCTGTGGAACGTTTTTTCTGCGTGCCGGGCAGTCGGGTCCACTCACACCACAGTGCTAGCGCTAAGATGCCGCTAATTAGCCCGAGTGTATTTCAGGGCCTCAGTGCTAGCGCTAAGACGCCGCTAATTAGCCCAAGTGTATTTCAGGGCCTCAGTGCTAGCGCTAAGACGCCGCTAATTAGCCTGAGTGTATTTCAGGGTCGCCGTGCTAGCGCTAAGACACCTTTAATTAGCACGGGTGTATTTCAGGGCCTCATAACGTACAGAGGGGCCATATTCATTTGAACCTTCAGCACCCACCAATCAGAATGCCACACAGCCTGGTCTCCATGGAGATGCTCACTTGACCCACCTGCCAACCCGAGGAGAGGGATCCGATCACAAACACCTGCCAGTTCACCTGCTGACACATGGGGCTTTTCCATTGCATGGTATCAACTCAACTCAACTCAACTCAACTCGACTGTACTCAATTTAAGTAGGCTACCGGGTGTTCCCCATACCCCCATAAGCTAGCCGATTGTCATAGCATTGTTGAAGAAACTATAATGTATAAACTATCAAACTTCAAATCGTCTCAGCTTACTTGGAACCTCAACGGAGGTGATACCAAAAATAGTACCAGGTACCGATGTTGGAGTCGACCATGCAATGGAAAAGCCCCAAGAGTGTGGTGGCAGGACTGGGATGGGCGATTACCATGGCAACAATCAAAGACGGGCAAACGCATACATCAATACTGTAGGCCTATTGTAAAATAAAATAGGCCTATAAAATACCCTAATTTCAAAATAAACCACAAAATACACGTATTTTTGTATTTTCATGCAAACTTCACTCACGCACCAGTGAATTCTGGGTCATGTTGCCAGACTTGAAGATTCTCTCCAAGCCACCCCCAGAAAACATCTATTGGTGTGAGAGGCTACTTATGACTCAGACCAGACAGGTGTGGAGTATAGTCAGGTGCGCATAGACAGGAATTTGGAGCTCCTGAAGCATCCTGGAGGTCCAGGGTTTGGTATGTGGCAGTGCTGTGTGTGTGTTTGAAACTAGATACGAGAAGAATGTTCTCAGGGGCCTCATGGCTTGAAGCTACACGCCCAATAACACACACACCGATGCTCAGTTTCCATGGTCAGGTTGCGCTGTCCGTCAGAGCAGGCAGGTCAGGTGTGTGGTGTGGGGGCAGGGGAGTATTCTTGGCACTCTGGAACGTTCCGCGGCAAGTAAGGTTGCTTTCCCACTGGGTCCGTTTAACTGGACCGAGCCCGAGTGCGATTACTCCTCCTGACCCCTACCATAGTTGGTCTCCGTTCACATTACATGATTGTCTGCGCACCCGGGGCCGTTTGCGTCATAAGCACCAGCTTCTAAACACAAACTTCCAGAATATGGGGGTTCTGTTTGCAAATAACATGGCAACACAGCAGAAGGAGGTGCAATGAAGAAGACAAAAGGCGCGTTTGTCAGGGACTTCGCCGTGTGGGCATGTCTCCACTGACCGGGCCGTTCCAACAGGGCTGTTTTCAGGACCATTTACAGGAACCAATGGAGTACCTGGTGGAGGGGTAGGTAGCCTACTCACAACGGCCCGGTAGAGTCGCTGGGCGCTACTAGTGGCTACCTCGCGCAGATTGGTTGTCGCAGTGACATCGGCAGATCGCAACAAACAACCTCCAAGAAACGGACAGAACGGACGCAATTTGATGACGTCGCGAGGTCCATACAGGGCCATTACTGTAATGGAGACGCCTGAGAGCACCAGGCCAGTCACGGCCCGGTCAAAAGTACCTTCCCCCAAAAAAGTCCCAGAGCCAGGGTAATGGAAACGCGCCTATTGGTAAAGATTCTTTAGATTCTTTAGAACATTTGCTTAGAAACCTGCAGCGTTCTAGAGAAATGGACACCAGACCACCTCTTTCAGGCGTCTGCACGGCCCTGGGTCTGCACCCGAGTTCGGTACAGTTGTGTTCACATTATCAAACCAACTGAACCATCGGACCAAACGAACCCAGGTCCGGTCCAGGGGACCTATAGTGTAAATGCACCCAAGATGTTTTTAAATTTACAGTGTAGAGAGTGAGGTCTGTGTATTACTTATCACAGGGACTATGCATTCAAGTACGCTGGAATAACAAAGTATGCACATTTCCTCCCTGCTGCAAGAAGCTAAGACAACATTTATTTAACTATGAATGCAAAACAAATGCTGTTGTCAGATGTTAAAGCTTTTTCTTTTCTTATTAATCTAAAACCATAACCTGAATGTTATTCCTCATTGTTGTAAGTCGCTTTGGACAAGAGTGTCTGAGTCTAAACCATGAATAAATATAAATATCTAAAACCCTACCTGTCAGATGTGTTCTCAGACTCTAAAGACTGGGCGTAAGCTGCAGATTTTAAAACTGCAGTGAGCCAAAGACGGGCTTTTGAGTTAAGATGATCTTATTGTTTCTGGGCTAAAGGTATGTTATTACAGCATTAGGCTGAAGACTGTGTGGACTGTTGTGTCGTTATGTAACAGTGGCGCACGGCAAATTAGACTGGCCTTGGACTCGCCTGAGCCAATAAGTTAGCCAAGATTCACTTAATGTGGGAACAACTCGGAGCGTCTCTCCACTGCTCTGGAAAACGGATGTGGAAAGAGGGCGAAGGAAAAGGAAAACTCCCCCCTCTCATTCACACACACACACACACACACACACACACACACGGACAGAGCAGATGGTAGGAACAGGGCACTTGGGCTGAGGGGAACAACAGTGGTCATTGAGAGCGGGGCATGTCGCTGAATGGGCACCCGTCCGCTCGCGCTCGCGCCCACTCTAGTGCCACTTCAGCTCCTCCGACGCCTGGCACGCGCCCAGTGTCTCCCCTCACCCACTCCCTCACACACGCACGCACACGCATGCGCGCACACACACACACACACACACACACACACACACACACACACACACACACACACACACACACACACACACACACACTGTACAAATCACCCACACTTCTACAAACATCCCAGGGCCAGTTGTGTCCGTCTTGAGCCCCCACATCCTCTCCTCCATCTCTACCTCTGCCAGGGCCAAGCGCTCCGCTACAACAACTTATCCGCCCTCCAGTGAAAGAGTGAGTGTGTGAGTGTGTGTGTGAGAGTGAGTGTGTGTGAGTGAGCATGTATGAGTGAGTGAGTGAGCATGTGTGAGTGTGTGTGTGTATGTGTGTGTGTGTGTGAGTGAGTGAGTGTGTGTGAGTGAGTGCATGAGCGTGAGTGAGTGAGTGAGCATGTGTGAGTGTGTGTGTGTGAGTGAGTGAGCACGTGTGAGTGTGTGTGTGAGTGAGTGAGCACTGAGCACATGTGATTATGTGTGTGTGTGTGTGTGTGTGTGTGAGTGAGTGAGCATGTGTGAGTGTGTGTGCAAATGGCCATTACAGTGAGTGGGAGACCGAGTAAACAACAGAGAGTTCTGTCCTTGACATGAAGACAGCGGGAACAGAGAGCCCACACATCCAGTGGGGCGGCCGACTTCCGTCCAGTGAGGGTCAGTGGAGACCGAGGGTTCGGTCAAGACCGGGTCAGCGGAGTCCGAGGGACAAGTGGAGCGCACTGAACTCATCCCTAAGTGTGATGCACGACACTTCTCTGCTCATTCTCAAATAAATGGCTCTCGTACTCGATGTCCGCCAGATCAACATGATCAGCTGAACTACTCAGAAGTGGGTGGGCTTCACTAGAACAGCAGTCAGGATACTCTACTCTACTCGAGGATACACAACCGTTTGCCTGAGGTTTGAGTTCCTTGGGTATATAGTCGTTGGTGTAAGCAGTCAAATAACAGTTAATGGCAGCCAACTCTCTGGAGAATTTTTGCTGAAAAAATATAATTTTATAAGAATAGCCTAAGAAAATATCATTTTGTGCGCTCAGAATTAAATGGTGAATGTAAGAATATCTGTTCCCCTTGTTTACATATGACTGTTCTGATAAGCTCTGTGGTTGTAGTTCTGGGCCTCGTTCCCGTGAGGTTCCTCTAATGAGACAGGAAGTGGCAAATATGGCGGGAACAAACACAGGAAACGGGTTTCCCTCAACAACGAATGTTATAGCACTCACTCCGCGTGTTCTTTATCTGACAATATTATGGGATTATTTATTTTAAGAGAAATTATGCTGTCTTAATGATACTCAGATAAAATATTCTTTTAAGATATTACCAGAACAAAGCCTATTTGCATTTTCATTTCCTCATGTGAGTTGCAACTTGGGAAATTAATATTCTCATGTCTAGACCGCCGAATAGGAATGTGAGGGATAAAATAACAAACCTTGGTGAAGACAGCGTGATAAATCTAAGGATGTACTCTTTGACTTCAGGGAATCAGACTCATACTTGAATGGCTTATTAGAGATAAAATGTTCTGCTTGCCCTTTTTAGCTGGCTGAATCATTTTGGAAAAACACAACGCTAGTTTGTGCCAAGGTTTCATCCAAAACATGGCCCTGTAATATTGTTCTAAAGCACTTTTCAAATGAAATCACTCATATGCCATTTGAAAATTGCAGTGTGCTGTAACCAAGAAAACAATGACCTTGACTAGTTTCCATGTTACCATAGCAATGACCTGAGCATTCTTGCCCTGAGGGGAATGAGGGGCTATGTTGGTCTTGTAATGACAATGAAATGTACAGCCAACTGTAGTATGATGATGGAGATGACGATGATGATGTGCTTCAAGTAGAGTACACATTGTGTCTGGACTCTTTACAGTAACTTTTGTGAATACACGCTAGCTGTTAGTGTCACACACTGGATTGCGTATCTGTAAGATTAACATACTGTAGGCTACGGCTCCTCACAATGCTGGTAGAATGCTCAATTGACTTCAATGGGATTTCTAAGGCCAAATATGCACCATGGAACGACAGCTGAAACATATGCACCATGGAATGACTGCTGTCAATGGCAACAGAATGTTGAGCTTCTGATTCACGTCTTTCATATCACTCCGCAAGTAGTCCGCTGGCAGGTCCTGGTACGCTTCGCCCTGTTGTTATTTTCCCGATAATGAACGCCCTTCTATACATTATCTCTCATTTAAATAAACTTCCCAAATATAGAGCTGCTGAGCCCATGCCACTGCAGAACTAAGTTGCCCCTGACAACTAATTAAGCTCCAGTAGGCCCTGAGAACTAATCAAGCTCCAGTCCCATGGATCCAGTAGGCCCAGAGAACTAATCAAGCTCCAGTCCTGTGGATCCAGTAGGCCCTGAGAACTAATCAAGCTCCAGTCCCGTGGATCCAGTAGGCCCTGAGAACTAATCAAGCTCCAGTCCCATGGATCCAGTAGGCCCTGAGAACTAATCAAGCTCCAGTCCCATGGATCCAGTAGGCCCTGAGAACTAATCAAGCTCCAGTCCCGTGGATCCAGTAGGCCTTGAGAACTAATCAAGCTCCAGTCCCGTGGATCCGTTAGGCCTTGAGAACCGACCAGAGAAGCTGACAGCCACACTGACCCTGAGAACCGACCCAACCCTAATCTAGTCTGGATGCGTGCCATGTCACAGATCTGGATCGATGAGGGTGCGTGAGGGCATCACATCCCTAAACCAGACCGCTTGCTAAACAAGACACAACTAAACGCATGATGAACAAGACCACCATGGTCATTTGTTGTCCTTTTTCTGTGAATGTTTTTCTTGCTATTTTGTTATTGTTGTTATCAAGTAACTACAGTGAAACCAAAAAGTTTTCAGACTCTTTCATGTTTTCCACAATCATCACATTTTGTCATCCAGAGTTCAAAGAGGACAACCATCATTGCAGCTCAGTGCCTGGTTTCCTCCACACATGCCGTTGGGAATTGTGGCCAAAATAGTTCAATCTTTGTTTCATCAAACCGGAGCATTTTACTTCTCATGGTCTGAGCCATTCATGTGCTTGTAAGGCAAAATCCTGGAAAAACAATAGACCTCTGAAGTTCGCCTACAAAAAGGATCCAAAGCTACCCATATAAGGAGATCTGGGAGTTAATTGAAGCTAACAGCCTATGGCAAGTTGCATGGTAAGTTAGCTCTGGGGTAGCAAAGATCAAAGTGTGCCGTCTTCACCTACCGAAGATCACAGTATCCACTAGACGGCAGTGGACAAAACTGTGTAGTGAAAAACGTCTGCATTTCCAATGTCATCATCCCTGCGAGAGTTTAACAGGTGCGATAATTGAAAATCCCCATGTTATTTTCCCATAGAAAAAATCTCAAGATACCGGATCTCCTTATTTGGGCAAGGTCTATGGCTTCTGTCTGGCCACTCTCCCGTTAAGGCCTGATTGGTGGAAGGCTGGCCACTCTATCGCCTGATCGGTGGAAGGCTGGCCACTCTCCCATCAAGGCCTGATTGGTGGAAGGCTGGCCACTCTACTGCCTGATTGGTGGAAGGCTGTCCACTCTACTGCCTGATTGGTGGAAGGCTGCACTGATGGTTGTCCTTCTGTATGCTTCTCTCATCTTCACAAAGGAACTCTGGATCTCATTCATAGTGACCTTTGGGCCCTTGGTTACCTGTCTGACCAAGGCCATCCGTCCCAGATTACTCGGTTTGGCTGAGTGGCCAGATCTAGGAAGACTGTTGGTTGTTCCAAACGTTTCCATTTGAGAATGATGGAGGCTACCGTGCTCTGTCTTGGGCGCTTTCAACGCTGCAGAAATGTTCCTGTATCCTTCCCCAGATCTATGTCTTGACACAATCCTGTCTCGTAGGTCTACGGACATTTCTCCTCTCCGAATAACATCCAGTGAATTTATTTAGGCACAGGTGGACTCCAATCGAGTTGTAGAAGCATCTCAGGGACGAGGGACCATTCATAGAAGCAGGATGCACCAGAGCTCAATTGCAAGTGTCATAAAAAAGGGTCTGAATAGAACACAGGACATGGGATATTAACTGATGTTGACAGTCTACAGATATTTTAGTATTTTATTTGTTTATTTTATTTGTTAATGTAATTTTTTTGTGATATTGGAGTACTGTATGTAAATTGAAGGGATAAAATGAATTGAATGCATTTAAGGATGAGCCTGAAACACAACAAAATGTGGAAAACTTGAAAGGGTCTGAAAAGCATAGGCCTACCAATGATAATTCCATTTACAGAGGACAGCGGTGGCAGTCGTGTTTGGCGAAAAACTGTTTTCTGTACGGAAAAGGCCCCAAAGTAACGGCCTTATGAATAATCAATGTGGCTACTTTGTCCTGTAGCTCTGAAGTGCTGAACGTTCTTAAAAAAGGGACACACACGCACACACACACACACACCCGCACGCACGCACACACACACACACACACACACACACACACACACACACACACACACACTCACACACGCACACACATACACACACACACACACACATACAGACTCTCTCCCTCCCTGGTGATGAGAGGCAAGTGTGACAGGCGCAGCGCCTTTTAATAGCTTTCATCCTTGGGATCGTTTTAGTGCTCTGCCTTTGAACAGGAGAAAGGAGCCGTGGTTATCACCAGTCGCCATGGTGACTCCTGCTCTTGACCTTTAGTCTGTGCCTCCTCACCACAGACACACACTCTCTCTGTCACACACACACACACACACACACACACACACACACACACACACACACAGACACACACACATACACACACACTCTTTCTCTCTCATACACACACACACACACATTCTTTCTCAGCAATATATAATTAGCTATTAGCAAGCACAGACAGAAGCTCTCAGGAGTCCAAATGTGAAATGTGCACTAATGAAAGAAGTGTTAGCCAAAGCTTCCTGTTTCCTCCTGCACCTCAGAGCCTACAGGCCACGCGCTGAGACCTTGACCATATCCTCACATAAGGAAAAAGTCAATAGTCCTTTACAGCTCATGAGAAATTGAATTAATAAATCTATGTGTTGTAGCCCTAGGCTGCCTGATATAGGCTAATAAGTCAAATATAGATTTCTGTATGTATTGACTGGCAAAGTGGTTGGTCGAAGACTTAAGGCTACTGCTACGTAGCATCACAGGGAACAGCTGAGTGTTTCAGAGTTCGGTGCTTAACCCCAAATGTGAACTGCACGGTAAAATACGATGTTAGCGAGCACAGGGCATGACATGAAGTCCACGGTGTAATTTGTCAGCTCATAAACCGCATCAGTAAAACAGTTCATAAATCTGCACTGATGGTAATAATTTTATAATTATTTTTGGAGTTTCAGACAACTGGAGTCAACCATACTTCTAACAAAGAAACCAGAGACTCTCCCTTCCCCCCAGTGAAATGCAGATGCAATGGCTTCCCCCACAGACTGGGAATTGCTTGGCCCACACCTTTGCTCTGTGTTTGGCTAGACAAGGGCCTCAGTTTGAATGTAGTTATTTGTCATGAAATGTGAATGTATTCACGTTTGGTATCATTTTAATAGTCTCAGTACACAGATTGTAATGACCATTCCATAAGTGATATTTCTGAATGTTGGTGTATTTGTGCCGCGGGATAGCTCTCCTATCTGATATGTTAATCACATAGGTGTGAGTAGGTGTGTCTGATTGAATGCCAATAGGGTGGCATTTGCTTCGTTTTTTCCCGCCACTATTTCTTTGTTCTTCTTGTACTTAAGCCAAGTAGCTCTTTTGTTGGATCAGATTGATTTGGAGCAGATTGAGGCTTTCACAGATGCAGATGAGGCCGGAGTCCCAAGCTGGTGTCCCGGCCTCTTCAGACCATAGCTCACTTTTACCCTCTCTGCTTGTAGCAGAAGAAAACCTGAATCCTGAGTTCTTGATGTTTGCCAGTCTACGTTTATACCAAGTGATATTATAATTTAACGACGCTTTCAGCACACAGGGTTCAGGGATACTGTAGCTCAGATTCGGAATCTGCTGCAGTGCAGGCCGACTGGCCAGCCAACATCAGGAATTAGGGAGAACGATAGGAACCCTCCGCAGAACCACATCCTTCCGGAGCAAACCACAGAACAGAATGGCGTTGATTTGGCACAAACTCAAACTAAACTCAAACTAAACATTTGTCTGTTTGTTTGTATTTATCAAAAAATTGTAAAGCATCTTTGTTAAAAAAAAAGCTATAAAATAAATTTTATTATTTTATAAATTATTATTATATAATGTTACATGCCTTTCATTATAGTGCATAGTCGGTCCTGTAACAGCTATGCCGTAAGCGATTACAATGTCACATTTATGTATAACTAGCCAGGATTAACAGCATACCTATCATCTAAAATCAGGATTAGGATTGATATTAGGGTCAGGATTACGTAGGCTAAGCAATGAATGAGTGAAGTAGCGTAACATATTATGTAGGCTAAGCAATGAATGAGTGAAGTAGCCTATAACATATCAGTCGTTAGTGCAGTTACAATGCAGAGAAAGTAATAGTGCTGTCAAGACTGACTGGTTGTACAGGTGATTAGTTTTGAAAACAAGGAAATGTGTAAGTTTAATGTTTTTAAATGTACAGTTAAAGTGCAAAGGCTAAGTGACTGAATATGACACATTGGCATTTAGGTAGCACTTTACTATATGAGTGTGTGCATAACACATTCATGAGACCTCACATGAATTATTCATTATGCATTCACAACGCTTCATAAAGCACGGCTCAACATCCATACACTTACATATGGGAGATTTTGTCACAATAAAATATGTCCTTATTTTCCATATTGGCCAAATGCCATTTCAGCAGCTTCAGCAAAGTGTTACTGCAATATAGTACAGTACAATATAATCACTTAGTACCCTGAGGCTGAGAGACTGTTAAGGTTAAGGTTAAGGTTCACATACGGTATTTAATTAGTTGTGCGGATACTATGAGGAGGAGTGGAAGCCTTGGTAGACAGTGGAGGGAAGGAGGTCACTTTGAAACTTACTTTGAAATGAACGAAAGCTTGCAGCCCCTGCATGGGTCAGATACAATACTTCCCCATAGTCACTTCTCCATGGCCAGAAACTTCCCTGCGGCCCTGTGTCATGCTATTGGACACGTCACACTCATGACCTCTCTCAAGCCCTTAGGTTGCGTATGTGTGTGTGTGTGTGTGTGTGTATGTGTCACACTCAGTCATCTGCCTGAACGCAAGTTGCCCATTCTCTCTCTCACACACACACACACACACACACACACACACACACACGCGCACACTGAAAGAATGTGACCTTTCGACTCGTCTATGTTGCAAGTCACTGGAGCTTATCGCTGCAGTCCTCCTCACGTCTAGCTGCTATGAGGAAGTTGGCGTGTAAAAGCAGTGTGTTACTGAGTAAGAGTTCTTCCGGCTCTAGTCTGAGGGGAATGGCCACTGGTGGAAGCCACGACATTTGGTCTGAATGGTCAGTGTGCAGCGACAATGAATTTGCATCTCAAGCAAGAACTACCTGTTTTTCAGTTCCCAGTCTAAGCAATAAAACAAGCCCCTGATGTATTTTCATGCTCTGATCTGACAACAGGGGGAAAGCATTTCTGCATCCCACCACAGTTCTTCAGCTCTTAACACATATTATTATTGATGATGATATCATCATCATCATCATCATCATCATCATCATCATTATTATTATTATTAGCATTATTATTCTCTTTATTATCATTATTATGTGTATTATTAACACAAGCTGCAGATGCAGACCTGTAGGAGTCACAGTGGTGTGGAGGGTGAGTGTTGTTACAGGACAATCTGCCGTTGGCATCGGAACGCGCTATCCTGATGGATGTCTGAGTGTGTTCAGTCACGTCAGTGGAATCAACAGGGAGTCATGAAGTTCTGGTGCAGCATCAACAGGGAGTCATGTAGTTCTGGTGCAGCATCAACAGGGAGTCATGTAGTTCTGGTGCAGCATCAACAGGGAGTCATGAAGTTCTGGTGCAGCATCAACAGGGAGTCATGAAGTTCTGGTGCAGCATCAACAGGGAGTCATGAAGTTCTGGTGCAGCATCAACAGGGAGTCATGAAGTTCTGGTGCAGCATCAACAGGGAGTCATGAAGTTCTGGTGCAGCATCAGATACAGCAGTAGTTCTGAAGGTGGCCTAATGTGACATGATGGTCTGCACAATTCAGTGCATCGACAGCTGTAAATCACGCCTAAAAACAATGACAGCGCGTGCGTGTGTGTGTGTGTGTGTGTGTCTGTGTGTGTATAAACTAATGACAGTGTGTGTGTGTGCAGAGCTGTGTGTGTGTGTGTGTGTGAGTGAGTGTGTGTGTGTGCAGAGCAGTGTGTTTTGCTGGGACAGGAGCATGTTGATGAGATGGCGAGATCAGAGGATGGAACACTCCAGATGGAACATGCAGACCTCGTCTCTCACATTCCCCATGCTGTTGCATGGCAACGCCAACTGCTCGCCTTGTCAGTGTCCCCATATCATTATTATTACCCCACCCCCACCCAACCCCCACCCACACTCCACAACAATATTATTAATAGGCCAGTGACGACCCCCCCCCCCCCCCCCGTGCCTCTAAATGTGTTCACTCGTTCACTCGGCCTCAGACATACACCCCTCTGCCTCTAAATGTGTTCACTCGGCCTCAGACATACACCCCTCTGCCTCTAAATGTGTTCACTCGTTCATTCGGCCTCAGACATCCAACACCCCCCCCCCCCACACACACACACACACACATACACACACACACACACAGCCTCTGCATACGTCCGCTCGTTCATATGGCCTTCCCAGGCTGCGAGGAGGCCGCAGGAGAGCAGGGGATGTCTGGAGGGGAACCAATCAGAGGGAGCCTTATCTGAGGGTGAACCAATCAGAGGGAGCCTTATCTGAGGGTGATGCTAATGGAGTAATGATGAACGCGGCCGAGAATAGCCAGCTAGCCCAAGGTGTCATATTCATCTCATCTCTCACTTCCTCTCCTCTCACTCTCTCTTTGTGTGTGTGTCTCTCCCTCTCCTAGTCTCCCTCTATCTCTCTCTCTCTCCTATACTCTTCCTTTCTCTCTCCCTCTCTCCTAGCCTTCCTCTTTCTCTCCCTCTCCCCCTATCTCTCTCCCTCTCTCCCTCTACTATTCTTTCTCTTTATCTCTCTCTCCCTCTCTCCTACTCTCCCTCTCTCCTCTCTCTCTCTCTCCATCTCCCTCTCCCAGGGGGCCCCATGCAGACACCATGTGACCTCAGCAGACATTACCATAACAAAGAGCACACAAAAGAACAGCTCTGGCCTCCGGACAAGAGGTCAGCTTAAGCTCAGGGAGTGCTCTGTGTGTGTGTGTGTGTACAGTAAGCAGGTTCCTATAAATATCTCCAGGCGTGCCAAGATCGTAATCGAATGTCCAGCGAGGTCAGGGAGGTGTGTGGTGATTTGAGAGGGGTAAGGAGCGGAGGTGTGTGTGTGTGTGTGTGTGTGTGTGGGGGGGGGGGTGATTTGAAAGGGAAATAGTGCTCGTGCTGGGGGTGGATTAGCTATGGCATGTGATGGGAGTGGAGACAGAGGGGCCCAAGAGAGAGGGAGTGTGTGTGTGTGTGTGTGTGTGTGTGAGAGAGAGAGAACGCAGTGTTTGCGTGTGTGTGTGTGTGTGTGAGAGAGAGAGAATGCAGTGTTTGCGTGTGTGTGTGTGTGTGAGAGAGCGAGAGAATGCAGTGTTTGCGTGTGTGTGTGTGTGTGTGTGTGTGTAAACTGTGCATGTGTGTTGGTGAGGGGGCATGCATGGCACTAACCTGGTCTCAATCCTATGCTCCAATTCCCCTACAACACACAAGTGACCTGCACCCAATACACACACACACACACACACACACACACAGAGCTCCAGTGCTGACACACACATACAGCGCTAAGCAGATCCCCAGTTCTAGCACACACACACAGACCCACAGCGCTTTAAGCAGCACTGCAGTACCACACACACACATTCTCTCACACACAGAGGACAGCTATCCATCCAGCATACATTTGGAAGCAAATTGCACCTATTTGTCATGACCTAACGTAGCAGCCGGGCTAGAACTAGCCATTCTCCCCTCCAGGCTAATCTCATGTGCATTGTGCAAGTAACAAAGTACAGTAATTCAACCTGCCAATTACAATCAATTCCAATGCCATTTACCTCCGTGCCTGTGCAGCAGATGTTCTTTTAATCAGCATCCACATATAATTAGCAGCATGGAGAGATTGCCAGGGGATGAGCAGCGGTGTTCAAGTATTTCCCCCTCACTCCTTTCAGCCACTACTGTGTCTCACACGTGGCTAGAATCCTGTACAACTGGCATTCTAAAGAATATCTAGCTACATTGTATCAACAGAATACAGAATATTAGAATCTTATATCGGCTACATTTACATTTATATTTACATGAGTTGTTGATAAAATATTCCCGTTTACATGTGATACCGCATAATATGATTATTACTAGCAAAGAGAGGGTTGATTCTGTGAAAATGTTGGCACTGAATAGGAAGTTTTAATGTGATTGAAGTGTCTAGATGTGACGCACATCAATGATGTGACTAAGATACTCAACAGAAAACTCCACGTTTTAACTCAGTTACTGCTTACTCCGCCCATTCAATCAGAAAATGCTGTGTACATGGCAGCGTCTTATTCGGAATATTGTCTTAATTGGGTTGATATAAGAATATTAACGTCGGTGTAAACATAGACACTGTTGGGGAGTGCATGACAATGTGCGAGACAGGGCTGTGGTTTGACAAAGCTTTAATTTTCTCGGTTTTGAAACACAGTTTCCAGCTGTGGATTACGCATTCAGTTTTATGGTACAATATGCAACAGTCAACAATTGATAGCATCTACAAAAAATGGAAAGATTACAACCCGAAGTTTGTCCAGCCTTACTTTTACACTGCTAACTTATTATGGAGCTACCTGAAAAAAAAAATGAAAAAAAAAAAAAAAATCTAAATATATCCAGCGTGAAAATAAATTAAAGTTTTGAGAAGCAGTGTAATGTAATGATATCAACCAAACTTCATAAATATACTGTACATCTCATTTAATAAAAAAAGAAAAAAGAAAAAAACTGTATACAACATATTTAAACTGACAAGGTGGTGGATCACAACTAGACCATTTTTTTCCATCGTCTAATAATGCAACTGTGGTCTTTTTTGGACAAACAGGTACCAGTAGCTTAGCACAGTAGTACAACAGGGCTAGGGCTTTTCCTAGTAGGCAGCTCAACGCCAAGTCCAAGACTGCAAGGAGTTGTTGAGGACTTGGCTTAAACTAAAATAAAAGTCTATGCGGCTAGCCTGTGGTCCCGAAGCAACACCCAGAGCTGACAGGGTTATTTAGCAGTTACACACAAACCATGAGAGGAACGAAGATACACAAAGAAAACGCGTCCAACAGTACCCTTTTCACAATAACGTGGCCAGGCCATTTTAAAAGATAACAGCAGACACCAGACAGCAGCCGCTCAGCTATGGGCCAGATATGGCCCAGCGCCTGGGCTACGTCAGGTACTGCGTCAGTAAACGCATGGCCCCCACACACACTTCACACACAAACACGGACAAGTGTAGAACACTGTGGATATGGCCTCTGGGTGGCGCTGGAGATGTGTGTTACTCTCAGAGAAGCTATGCGTACGATAAACGAAAATAAAATAAAAATAAAATAAAATAAAACAAAATAATGGCACTGGCGAAATACATGACAAAAACTCAAGTCGAAACTCAACCTGATTGGTTCTTTCCAAAGCACTTGAGGAGACTGTTGTTAAAAACAAAACAAAAAACAACATCAATGTGCGTATTGACTTGGCGATTGCTCATTGGTCACAATTCTTTGTGTGTAAACTGCCAAACATATTGCAGATTTCTGAACAGGACAGTTGTGACTGACTGAAAAGATGGCACTCTTTGTGTGTGTGTGTGTGTGTATGTGTCTTTGGGGACGGCTTAAAGACCACAGGCTAACCCCGGTACCAAATCCCTGTACCTCAGTCATGACAGCATGGTGGTAAGATTCAGTAAGAACCACCATTCTTCACACTCATACACACACACACACACACACACACACACACACACACACACACACACACACACACACACACACACACACACACACACACACACACACACACACACACACACACACACACACTGCACTTGCATACACTAGAGCAGACACTAAAAAGCATACACAGAAAAAAATAAGTCCAGTTCCCCACGGTTCATCACTATACAATCTTTTTTACACATATTTTTCATTTCTTATAAAAAAAAAGGCCATCAATAGAACACACTCACTCATAAGCATACACACCTGTACACAACTTACATGATGTGAAAGTACAGTCACAGTCAGACAGACGAGTACACTGGGGAAAGTCCAAACGGAACATTTTACAGTGTGTTACAGACTTCCCGTGAATGAGGTGGAATTCTATTTTTTTTTTTTTATCATTTTGTTTTCTTTAAAAAAACCAAAAAAAAAACCCCAACATTGCTTGGACTATTGTCTCCTGGAGAAGGTGTGGCCCTTCTTCCTGGGTTTTAAGGAATGCCCAACGTATGCACTCAAAAGTAATCTCCTCCCACACACACACACCATCACACACCCACATTTTTAAGACTGCATCTAAGATAGCATCACTGAAAATCAGACAGACCCAAGGAGATATTACTCTTTAAAATGTTTGCTTAAAAAGGTATTTATATATGTCTCATCACAACATTTGGCCGTTTCAGTTCTACAGCTTCTGCTTGATGGTTGGTTTGTCTTCATGGTTTTTCCATTTTTTGCAATTTACTAACCTATTTGGAATATTCTAAAAAGCAATGTGTATGCTTCCTGAAATGATTCTAAGAGCACGACCGCACTTGAAATGTCTTGGAGAAGGTGAACAAAACCTTGGTAGGTAAAGTGGCACGAATCACACACCTCACATGCGTTTGGCATGCTTTCAAACTGATGGTAGTCGATCTAGAAACCCTGTAGAGGCTCGTTATCACACGGACTACTAAAACAAATCTCTCTCCGCTCCGCGGAAAGTGTGACTCTCCACCGAACATCTGCCTGACCATAAAAACAAATCAAACTAAAGAATTGCTGGCTTCTTCAACCAGCAGGAGAGATTCGGGTCAAGCTTGACGTCGACTCCGTCTCAACAAACCCCTTTCAGACAAGCATTAAGAGAAGTACCTCACAGAGTGCAGGGCTCTTTAAGCAGCTAGCTATTCGAAGAAAGGAGTCCAAAAGACCTGTGTTTTGTTCCTTCATTGAGGTTCCCAAAGCACATACCCAGAACGCCACAAGCGTCTCATGTCGGTGCACACAGTGAACAGCTTCCCTCGCCTCAACGACAACACAAGACTTGAGACTCGTGAGCACGCGCTCACGCAACGCTCACGCAGCCTCAATGCATCCCCTAAAATGTGTCAATTCAGAGATCTCTGGTTGGATCAGTAAATAAGTTATTCACACTAGTCTTGGATGCAGTGCTGGGATTGAGGCCAGGGAAATCAGACACTCGGAGTGTGCAAGAGACAAACAAGCGTTGGTATGCGTCGGTATGATGAGAATGCAGGCGAGCTAGTTAGCCTCCGAAAGTGGTTGGCGGAAAAAAAGAGAAAAAAACGACTGTCTAGTCTGGCACATGTCTTAAGGACTGTAGCTGCTAGTTTCTGTTGGCTCAAGAAGGAAGAAAACAATAGATGAGGAGGTGCAGGCACGATGTGGCTCGTTCATACACGGGAGCCTCGCGCGCACGCGCACGCACGCCAGAGCACGAGGAGGGTTTCGACAGTTTGACGGAAGATGGATTAGAGTTCTTCTTCTGACTAGTCAGCATTTTTCCACTCCGAATAGATACCAAGCATTATCCTAAACACTGAAAACAGGTTCGCAAAGGGAACAAATTTCCTGAAATGTCTCAATAGAACAGAACAGAAAAGTACACACAATGTACTTAAAAAAAAAAACACCAGTCATTTTGGCATTATGTGTTATTGTTTTAAATACTGTCTCAGCTCTTACTCTGAAGCACTAAAAAAACAAGATGGGATTCTTTTTTGAGAGCTCTAGATATGCATTTCTCTAAAGGTGCCCTGACGACGGTGTGAAAAACCCATCAGGGATTTGAAATGAGGTGGGCCATGGG
The DNA here is from genome assembly GCF_963854185.1 of Sardina pilchardus. Classification (NCBI taxonomy): domain Eukaryota; kingdom Metazoa; phylum Chordata; class Actinopteri; order Clupeiformes; family Clupeidae; genus Sardina; species Sardina pilchardus. The sequence goes on from NC_085007.1 coordinate 28,513,136, forward strand.
ATGGCGGAAATGTATGGACCACGCTGCCCGAAGCCAATTTCTCTGGCGGAAGAAGAAAAAAACGTGTGGCACATGTTCAACAGTGCAAAAACCACACTGACGGACACACATCACGTTCGCAGGACAAGAAATACTGATTTGGGGTGTGTGTGTGTGTGTGTGTGTGTGGTTGGGGGGTATTGTTGTGTGTAGTGCATTCTCAGGCACAAGATTACATGCAAACATCACAGAGGTTGATACTAGACAGACAGAGATTAGAGAGGGGGAGATAGCACAAGCGCTGCAGTTCCTGGAGAGTGGCTGCCACAGTGTGAGGGAGATGTAAAGCGAGCATAGATGGACCATCTCGAGCGTCACACAGGCGAGGCTAGGGGCAGGCGGCAGGTTAAAACCAACGTCACCGGCGTGAAGACGAGAGCCGGCGGGCAGAGCGCAGAGCCTGTCGAGCGCTCGACTCTCGTCTGCGGCCCGCCCTCCTCGTTTGTCTACAAAAGCCTATCTAGAAACAGCTGATGTGTAAAAAAAAAGACACCGAATCTCACAACAGGCTCATGCGTTCCACAGCGTCAGGCTTACACACAAAGACAAATGCCTGGGCTTGGCTGGGAATACACGACAGACACTGTTACCCCCTACTAACACAACTAGAGATCGTTGCTTCAGCTATAAAATGATCTTTGATCCTCGTGTAAGTGAATGTGGCGTTCTAGGGTGAGTAAGTGCTCAAGCGTCTGCTGGGGATGGCCACTGGGCATCTCTAACTCGTCCACCATCAACACTCTGACTCTGATCCCCAATCCGTTCCCCCCCCTCACCACACACACACACACACACACATCTCCCACTCTCATCGCTTCTCTTGTGTTTCCATACACTCTCACTGTTGGCTCATTTACAAAGACGGGAGATTCTGTCGGAATCTCATCTACAACACCCACAAAGCCTGAAAAACAAAATGAAAACAAAAATGTCCCAGAGAACACACACACACACACACACACACCTTCATAACACTCACACAAAAAGGCTCTCTTGGGTTTAGTCACCTACTGCAACATTTCAAAACAACAACAACAACAACAGAACAACACAAAAACTAGAAAAGGAAACGAACGACCGCACACTCGAAACAATGAGTTCTTTGTCCATCGTCAAACCCCACCTCTCCTTTCTTCCTTTTCCGTAATGTCCAGGGATAGCTCTCCTCTTCCCTCCTTCCTTATCTTGACCGCTCCCCACTCACACGTTCTCTGTGGGTACCGTGGTGTGTGTGTGACTAGTCTCTGCCCCCCACGACCCCTGAACCCCGACCCCAACCCCTAAGGCTACGGGGCGGCAGGGAGGGTTGATGGTGACGTTGGTGACTGGTGTGTGTGTGTGTTTGTGTATGTGAGTGTGTGTGTGTATATATCTCTCTATATATTCATTTATGTGTGTGTGAGTGAAGGGGGGGGGGGTTATACGTCCAGGATCTCCTCGGCGGTGCCCCCACAGCGGAGGCGGTAGCGTCCGGTCCTCCAGCTGATGGTGGGGTCCCACAGCGCCGACAGGAAGATCTGGATGGCCATGGACTCCCTGATGAACCACGCCACCGCATAGTCCAGCTTCGAGAAGGATGGAGGCCCGCCCTGACGCAGTAGAGAGAGAGAGAGGGAGAGAGAGAGAGAGAGAAAGAGGGAGAGAGGGAGAGGGAGGGAGGGAGGGATGGAGAGGGGGAAAGGGATAGATAGATGGAGAGAGAGAGAGGGAAGAGAAAGAGAGAGAGAGATTAGGGTTTTTTTTACACTCAGACCTATATATATATGAGATATATTTAGAAATGGTTTTCTGTCCCGTTTACAATGACATCCCTATCTGCGCATCTACATTTACATTGACATTTCCATTTATTCATTTAGCCGACGCAAGCATCCACGCCTCTATCCCTCCACATCTCTGCTCTGCGCTGGACGGCTGTGATGACCGTTTGGTGACCACTGTAGTGACCGCTGCAGTAACTACCTGGACTCCCCGTAGCTGGATGTAGTCGGAGATGAACCAGGCCAGGCAGTGGCACATGAAGAACACCATGATGTCCCAGCGGAAGACGTGGTGCGCCGCCCAGCCGATGATCAGGCTGGCCACGAAGCACTCCGAGATGGGCTCCATGATGGTCGCCGGCAGCATGTTGATGCGGAGCTTGGCCCACCTGAGCGACAGGTGAAGGGGGGCAAAGGTCAAGGTCACACACGCTTGAGGGCTAAGGCTGACAGGATGTCATGTGGAAGTGGGCTTCACAGACATGCATCAGGTTGGAAACACATGAGTTCCAGGAAAGTTACGTTACACACAGAGGCAGATCAAAAACGATGTGGGTCAGAGATCTAGAGACGCATTCCTCTGTTATGGCGTGTGTGTGTGTGTGTGTGTGTGTGTGTGTATGCAATATCTACCTGATCATGCGGGACTGAAATTGTGCAATGGAGTAGGAGCCCGAGTTCTGCATGGCTACCTGCGTTGCCATGGAGAATTTCCATCCTCTGCCAAAGAGAAAGGGGGGGGGGGTGACATGTAGCCATCATTATACGCTCTACTGGAGACCCACAACAGCTCTGTTGAGACTGTCAGCAACACACACACACACACACACACACACACACACACACACACACACAGAGAGCGCAATACAGCTAGAGGAACAGGGGAACCACACGCTCAACCGACTTTACGCTCACCATTTTTTTTAGGCCCAGTCAGAAGTGAAGCCATCGGACGAAACTAAAACATGACATTAATTAACCCATTATGGTCAACTTGCCCTGCCAGCAGAGACCTTTTCCCAAGACCAATATGGCGGACCAAGATCAGTAAGGTCATGACAGCACGCTAGTCATGTGACCACACAGGGGAAAGGCACTAAGCTGTGTGTTGTGTGCACATCAATCAAATCATCATGTTCCATTGTGTCAGGCTGTGTGATGTCATGAACCTGCTTTTTTAAACTCTCACTGCAGGCGGGGGTGTCCTAACTACAAGCATTAGTGATGAAATCACTTTGGTTACATTGTTTCCTACTGGAATATTCTAACTGGGCATGAAATCAGTTTGGTTACATTGTTTCCTACTGGAATGTTCTAACTGGGCATGAAATCACTTTGGTTACATTGTTTCCTACTGGAATGTTCTAACCGGACGTGACTCAACTCGACTCGATTCTGTCGCTCGATTGTCCTGCTATTTCCAACGCGAAACCCGGGCCAATAGAACACTACATCTCACGGATGTGGTGTGGACAGAGAGCGCTCGATGCAGTCGGGCGCTCACATGTAGTTAGGACGACCTAATGTTAGCTCACTTCCGTCAACGTTATCGTCAACGTTATTACCTCCGCCAAGGAGGTTATGTTTTTATCTGGGTTTGTTTGCCTGTCTGTCTGTTTGTTTGTTTGTTCGCAAGATAACTAAAAAAGTTATGGATAGATTTCGATGACATTTTCAGGGAAGGTCTGAAATTACCCAAGGAAGAAACGATCACATTTGGGAGTGATCCATATCACCGTCTGGATCCGGGAGGCGGTTATGTTTTGGCTTGGCGGATGTTTGCGCTCTCTGAGTGCTTTTCTAGTTTCTGTAAATCAACGCGTGGTGTAGCAGGGCGTGACCTTGATTACAGCGGCCAGATTATAGTCGGCCAGTCACTTCTGCCACTGTCTAGCGATGGGTAGCGATACGTAGAGCAGTGACTATGCGCATTCAGTGTGGACGGAGATCACAAGGTAGGGCGCTTACGTGCACTTAGCACACCTGTACGGCTAGCTCTCTTCACTCTCTTCCTGCTGCTCCCCCCTGGTGCGTGACCGCTATTTCTGTAGATCAACCTGTGGCGTGCCGTAGCGGGGCGTGGCCTTAGATTCCAGAAGAGGCCAGCCGCTTGGTCTAGCGATGTGTAGCGATACGCAGAGGGATGAGAGGAGAGATAAGCAGTGGTGTGTGAGAGAGATATGGCTGTGGGGTGAGGCGTCCACTATGGAGTCACTCCGCATCTCTACGCCGGTGTGTGTGTGTGTGTGTGTGTGTTTGAACGATGAGAAGACAGATAAGCAGTGGTGTGGAGAGAGACATGGCTGTGGCGTGAGCCGTCCACTACAGAGTCACTCTGCATCTCTACGCTGGTGTGTGTGTGTGTGCGTGTGTGTGTGTGTGTGTGTGTGTGTGTGTGTGTGTGAGAGAGAGATATGGCTGTGGCGTGAGCCGCCGTCCACTACGGAGTCACTCTGCATCTCTACGCTTGTTTCTGAACGTGAGCAAAGCATCTGGCCTGTGACCAGCTGTAGGATTGAGTCAGCAAACCAACAAAATATCTATCCACACACAGGCACATAGGAAACGTACACACACACACACACACACACACCAACAAAATATCTATTCACACATACTGTAGGCACACAAACACACACACAAACCTGTCGGCGATGGCTTTGGCCATGAAGTAGTCCTCGGCGATGTATTGGGCGAAGGCGATGAGGCCCCCTGCCTGGTCCAGGATGTCCTTCCGCATGAGGCACGACATGCCCGTCACACACTTGATGCCCATCACGTTGGCAGAGATGTAGGAGCGCGGGTGAGACGTCCCAAAGTAGACCTACACACACACACACACACACACACACACAAATATTTAATCAGCATTGAAGGCTTGAACTATGAGGAAAAAAAAACAATGTGACCTAAACATGACCTACATAAACGTCTCTCTCTCGCTCACACACACACACACACACACACCACCACCATTGAAGGCTTGAACAATGAGGGGAAAAAAAACCAATGTGACCTAAACATGACCTACATAAACGTTTCTCACACATGTACACACACAGACATGCACGTATGCATGCCATTGCACAACCACATACACACACACACAAAGGAATTGGATAGCAGCAAAACCAGTCTAGAGCAGGAGCCCATGATTGAGGAAACAAAAAAATACAAAAGACAAAAGGGAATCATCAACCTCCTCCTCTTCCTCCCAGATCAACGATAATGTAACACTGACCCTAAACAGTGACTGTGTGTGTGTGTGTGTGTGTGTGTGTGTGTGTGTGTGTGTAGCTTGTAAAGTGGTAGGCCACACATCACCACTGATGATGCTAGTAAGTAATGGCCGCACTTTCTGAAGAGGAAAAGTGGCTGGTGCATGGTCTGCTCTGAGTGAACTGAACTCTTGTGTGGGGTGTGTGTGTGTGGGGTGTGTGTGTACACATGGAAGGGTGACGGGGGAGTGCAGGTTAAAAGGTGAGGGCGCAATAAGGGGCAATGCACTCTGGGTCAGAGCAGGGGTCAGGGAAGTGTGTGTGTGTGTGTGTGTGTGTGTGTGTGCGCTTGTTTGTGCAGTGTGTGTGTTTGTTTGTGTGGTGTGTGTGCGCGTGCATGTGTGTCAATAAACCGGCAAAACCAGTATTGTGCAAACGACACACCACAGTGACAGTGACATGCTGCAAGAAACTGAAAAAGGAGCCCACACACACACACACACACACACACACACACACACACGGGTGTTCTCTTTCTGTTCTCGGGCCTGGATGTTTCCAGTGGCAACAGAAGCAGCGTCCTGCGGCCAGCGTCATGGGAGAGGCGGCCGCTGCCTCCACGCCCATATTTATCAGTGTGTGTGTGCTGAGACATGCGGTCAGCCTGCAGGTCACCTCAGCATCTCATCTTCTCTCTCTCACACACACACACACACAAATTCAGGGGGGAGGGACGGAGGCCTGGTTCTCACTGCATTATGCATGTGTGCATGTGCATGTGTGTGTGTGTGTGTGTGTGAAGTCATTTTTGGGAAGTAAGCGTATTTGCTTTCCACCTCAAGGTCACATAAGAGGATACGCACCCTTCTGTTTTCTGGCTGTGGCTGTGCAATGGCCCAGTCTGACACCGTTAGCCGAGCTTAGCATAACTCACGGGAGGTAGGTTAGACCAGTTAGCGTAGCTTAGCATAATTAACTGTAGGTAGGTTAGACCAGTTTGTGTAGCTTAGCCTAATTAACTGGAGGTGGGTTAGACCAGTTAGACTAGCTTAGCATAATCCACTGGAGGTGGGTTAGACCAGTTAGCCTACAGCTCTCTTTAGGAGGACTCCTAAGGGCTGTGTGAGAGGCAGAACACACACACACACGCACACCACATTGTGACACAGGGCTTGGCTGACCACCACAGCTGATGCATTTGTTTGACCAGCAGATCTGCATGCAGCCCACAGAGCTCATTAAGGCTCCCTCTGCACGAGGCAACACACCACACACACACTGCTTCCTGTGAGAGTGAGTGACTGACACGCTCCAAAGGCTAAAAGTGTACAGGAATTTCCGCTGTATTAGTCGCACTGTGTAGAACCACAGGACAGTGTTTGATGCAAGTTAAAAGAAACAAAAAACACATTAATACCATTTGAATTGTCCCTGTGTATTAACCTCATAGCTGAAGGTCTCACACAATCAACGTATAAGCAGTGGTTAATAGTTGGAAAATGACAGTATAAGTAAAAGTAAATAGCCTTCATCTCTCTGATTACACTGTAAAACAAAAGAGAAGTACACACACTCATCACACCCCTGCCAAGGCAGCTTGCTGCTTTGACAACACGTAGCGTCATGTTTATTGCTCAGCCTTTACTGCATGATGATGAGGCTGTTTATCTATCCTGTGGCCACTACGTCAAGATCCACTACTCGGCCTCCTTGTGTGTCTCTGTGTGTGTGTGTGTGTGTGTGTGTGTGTGTGTGTGTGTGTGTGTGTGTGTGCGTGAGTCTGTTTATCTATCCTGTGGCCACTACGTCAAGATCCACCACTCGGCCTCCTTGGGAACAGCAGGGAGCGGTGGTGGAGGGGTGGTCTGTGTGTGTGTATGTGTGTTATCTCTGCATTTGTCTTTTACGTCAGCAGCATTGAGCCTCCGCCCTCCACACACACACACACACACACACACACACACACACACACACACACACACACACACACACACACACACACACACACACACACACACACACACACACACACACACACACACACACACACACACACACACACACACACACACACACAGGAGTGGCGCAAGGCTGATCTGTTAGCATCCACTATTCAGCCAACAGCCAAAGACAACACCCCTCACACCAGCCGTGGTAAATAAAAGGCACCTAGTTTTGCACCTCAGTTTCGGTTTAAATCAACCATCGTGACAACATGCGCTCTGTGCACGTACGTGTGACGAAAATGAGGTGTGTGTGGGCCAACCACCAAACTATGTTTGTGCTTTAACTGCAGAGCTCTCTGTACAGGGCTTGGAATCCTGGGCCCGGCATCAGACCACAGTTGTGCTATATCATAACTGCATTCATGTACAAGGAGGTCATCACACCTTTGGCTCCAATCACAAACTAGCTTATCCAAAAGACGCACCGGATCGTTGGTCTGATTGGTTGAAGGATTATCCAAGCGTACGGAGGCATGATTTGAACGATGCCGATAGAACTCAACAGTCCCGCCTCTCCTCCGAGAGAGCACGCCTCTCGTGCAGTAGAAATAAAGAGCAGGCTTAGTATGGTGATAGCCAGACTAATAAAGTACCACAACAACTGAATACTGAACACACACCAACAGAGCAGCTGCACCTAAAGGGGATATCCTGGATGAGTCACATAGAAAATGTTTACGGCTCCTCCAACTAAGAGGCAGAAAACCCGCATAAGTAGAGCAGCAATGAGCTGACACTGCAGTTTTTAAAGCCTGTAGGCTTCCTAGCTTACTGCTTTTAGAAAAAGAAAGTCTTTGTCTCTTAACGTGTGCTAACCAAGGAGACGCATTCGAGCCCAACTGCGGTAACGGTCTCATTCCTACCATGACAGAGAATCACTAACAATAACACACTCTGTGGCCTCACAATCGATAATCTCATTAAAAACCAAACACGGGCACGGAGATATTAAAATGACAAATGCCAGGTTTGTAAATAGCACGGCGGTAGAGTTTGGCTGTGGCTGTAGGCCTGGTTTGGGCTTGTAACCGAAGGGTTGCCGGTTCAGTCCCCATGCCCACATCCATGGCTGAAGTGCCCTTGAGCAAGGCCTCTAAGCCCTCACTGCTCGGCGTTAGTGTGTGTGTTCCACTAATTCACAGACTGGGAGGAATGCATAGACCAAATGTCTCTCACAGTTAAAAAAGAAACAAACACAAGCAGGTACACAATGAAACATGGACGCGACCTCTGGGCTGTGTGTGTGTGTGTGTGTGTATGGGCCTCTCACCTGTTCCAGCGTGGCGGCGAAGCCTTGTCTGTCAGCGACGTACGGGAGGCCATGGACTAGACCCACCTTCTCCGTCATCTGCATGGCCATGTCTGTGAGTGTGTCCGGCCGCACTAGAGAGAGAGAGGGGGAGAGAAGAGGTTATTATCTCACACACACACACACACACACACACACACACACACACACACACACACACACACACACACACACACACACACACACACACACACACACACACACACACACACACACACACACACACAGCCATGTTGGCAGAAATGGAAGAGCAGAGGTTAGGTTATTATTAGAGAGAGAGAGAGAGAGAAAGAAAGAGAGGAGCAGGCGGGGGAACTGAACTGTGTCTCAAGTACAGAAACATGAGTGCGTCCATTTCTACTGTATATGAGAGGGCTGGGGTGAGCGGGTCCATTTCTACTGTACATGAGAGGGCTGGGGTGAGTGCAGAATCAGATACGGTCACAAGGTTACGTCTGTACGTATGTGTGCAGAATTGCGTCTGACTTTACAGTAGACGGGAGAGGCTATCAGTGGAGGAACAGAGCTAAGCAGAGAAAGAGAAAGAAGCAAAGCAAGCAAGAAGACTAAAGAGAGAGAAAGAACGAAAGAAAGAAAAGGGAAGTCCCTGGGCGGGGTGTCTCGAGAGCCTCCATACCTCGAATTCCACTGTCGCAGATCCAGACCAAGTCATACTTGGCCCCCTCGTACCCGGGCATGAGGTTGTTAATCTTTGGGTTGATGCCAACTTTCTTCCCTCCTGCAAATGGACGAGTGAGAGAGAGAGAGAGAGAGTAGAGAGAGAGAGAGAGTGTTTAGGGCAGTTTTATTCACATGATGGGCAGCATTGATCTGCCGACTGCAACAGCAATCCAACCCATCCTCCCTCCCCAACACTGAGAGTCTCTTTAACACACACACATACACACAGACACAGACACAGACACACACACACACACACACACACCGATGAAAGGCTCATTGATCGACTAACAAAAGCTCCCCTTTTATGCTGCTCGCTGCCATCGATGTTGCTGCAGAAGAGACGCTGCCCACAGATCAGGGCCTCTCACCCGAGCACAGCCAAGCTGGACACAGCGCAGTGTGTGTATGTGTGTGTGTGTGTGTGTGTGTGTGTGTGTGTGAGTGAGAGTGTATCGGTGTGTGTGTGTGTGTGTGTGTGTGTGTGTGTGAGTGTGAGTGTGTGAGTGTGTATTTGTGTTTGTGTGTGTGTGCATCTGTGTGTGTGACTGTCTGTCTCTGTGTGTGTGAATGTGTATCTGTGTGTGTGTATATATCTCTCTGTGTGTGTGTGTGTGTGTGTGTGTGTGTGTGTGTGTGTGTGTGTGTGTGTGTGTGTGTGTGTGTGTGTGTGTGTGTGTCTGTCTGTCTCTGTGTGTGTGAATGTATATCTGTGTGTGTGTGTATATAGCTCTGTGTGTATATAGCTCTGTGTGTATATAGCTCTGTGTGTGTGTGTGTGTGTGTGTGTACACAGTGGCGGCAGCCTCCAGTGAGCGCCTCAAGGTCGATGTGATTAGCGCAGCGCTGAAGAATGCCCTCTTGAGAGGGATGAAGATCACAAGAGCACAAGGAACATATGGGCCAAGGTTCACACACACACTCAACAACACCTTTCTGTAGTCTCTGTGTGTGTGTGTGTGTGTGTGTGTGAGAGAGAGAGATTTGTGTCTATTTCTCTGTTTCTGTATGTGTTAAAGGGTGGACAAGAGGGAGTGGAAGGTGTGTGTGTGTGTGTGTGTGTGTGTGTGTCTGTGAGAAAGAGATATCTGTATGGTGAATAGTTCCAGTCTTTGTCCACCACTCATGCTCAACTGAGGGTGAAGTGTTTGTTTTAGAAATGCTTGACATTAAAATTCACTCAACTGAACAGAATTGAGGAAGCGCCAAGCAAGAAAAGGATAGTGTACGAACGTGTGTGTGTGTGTGTGTGTGTGTGTGTGTGTGCGTGTGTGCCTGTGTTTGAGTGAGTATGTGTGTGTGCCTGTGCATATGTTAAGTGTCTGTGAAAGACACACACACACAATCTGTGCTTGCTTTTGAAAAGCCGTCCGTTTCCAGTGTGTCAGGTGCTGAATGAAACTCAAAAGGGAGAATGGCCCTCCCACCTTAGATGCACAGTGCTGGGGCTAGTACATAGTACATCACTCCACTGTCCACATCAAAGTCCGACGGTATGGTACGGCACGGCAAACCTCAGTGGTCTCAGGGTGCGGCCCATTAACCACAGAGGAAACGACAGTCATTTCCTGTGTATTAACTGTGTTGTGCGTTAGCCGCAGGACAGTGTTTTATGCCAGTTAAAAGAAAAGAAACAAAACCATATTAACACCATATTTACTGCTCCCGTGCATTAACCTCATAGCTGAAGAAATGTTGCAAAAATCAATGTATTTTAGCTAATAGTCGGGAAACCACTGCAGCAAACGCTCCCGAACAGAGCGCTTCAGTTGTGCTGGCGGTGTGTGTGTGTGAGCAGTGTGTAACTTCATGAGCTAGCTCAACGTGGCTAACGGTTTAGCTGCTCAGGGCTCGCCGCTCGCTCCCAATTCCATGTCTCCGCTCAACTCCGTCTGCACGCGCCACGGATCTCTGATCGCTTCTCCCGGTCCTCTCTAGACGAGAGGCTGGCGTCTCCCTGGCGAGCATCACCACGGCAACAGATGGAGGAGGAGGAGGAGGAGGAGGAGAGGAGCAGCACCCCATCCCCACCCCCCTCTGCACGCGTGTCGCACTTAAAGCAGTCCCACGGGGAAACGCAGTGCCGAGGCAGCAGATGTTCCTAATGAGCTGAAATCAATATTAGCTCTCAGAGGGGCGGCACACTCCCGCTCAGAGCAGCTATGCGTCCGTGGCACGGCCTCCCGAGGGTCACCTCTCTCGGAAACATGGATACACTCCCCCGTCAGAACCCCCCTCCCAACCCCCCCGCACCCCACCCTCCGCGCTCCCAATGGTCACAATCTGTCACGAACACGAGCCAAAACCACACACACACACAACACACGCACACAAACACACACACACACTCATAGACAGGCACACACACACACACACACACACGCACACACACACAGGGGGCATCTCCTGGGTGTCTGCAAGCACAGGCACTAGAGGCCCAGCCCTAACCACCACTATGCTCTTTAATGCACACATTCCACCACACAGGGTTTCAAAGGGAAAACACACACACTAACATATCAGCATCTTCTGCACCATCCCCTTCCCATACACACACACACACACACACACACTTATTATATATATGAGAAGAATGTACATTTCATAACAAAACGTGGACAGTCAAGTATGTTGTTATAGACTCAAGCAATGTCCCTTTGTTTTTTTTTTAGACTGGTCTAATTTCTATGTACGAGAGTTTTTTTTTTTTTTTTTTTTAGAATCGTTCAAAGATGGCCTAGGAGATAGGAATGTGAGGAAACAACTCTTTAGAAACTCTGTCTCTGCTCGTCATGTGTTTGAGCCTTAACAGGAACAGAACACAGGAAGTGTTCTAGTGAATGAGCGTGTCTGCTACACTGAGAGCTGCCCACGCCACAATGGGCCTGATGACGGCACTCAGCGAGTACTGACCTATGAATAACCTGGCGTCCACATTGGGGTATTTGCCCAGGAGCTTCTTGCACACGTCTATGGCAGGGTCATCATGATCCTGGACACACAGGAGGATCTCATACTGCGGAAACAGAGAGAGAGAGAGAGGGAGAGAGAGAGATTAAGATTTTATAAATGTATTCTTTATTACAACAATGCAAAGAAACAAACGACAACAGCACAATCAATTTGTGCAAATGACATGAGATAAGAAAAGGCAAAGACATCACACTATATAACACACACACAAAAACATCCTCCAGGATATGTCCGAAATACAATTCTCTATCACAGAGTTGATCTGCAATAGGCAATAGAAATAGAGAGGGAACAAGAGAGGTAGTGAAAGAGAGAGAGAGAGAGAGAGAGCGAGACAGAGAGGGAGAGCGATACATTGATTAAAACGGTCCCTGCATAATACACTGAGACGGCTCTCGGAGAGGGCCGTGTGTGGTGGAGGGCAGTTCATTTTGCCTGGACACAAAGGCCCATTGATGTGTGGCCGGGCAGGCGGCAGCAGCAGCGGCGTCCAAGCCAGCGCGGTGCGGTCAGCCCGTCTTTCACAGACCACTCCGAGACTCTCCAGCCAAGGAGCCGTCTCATCTGGACCACTTGTGCCCGTCAATGCCACCGCTTGTGTGAATCTCCAATGAGGGCCTTTATACAGCACTAGTGTGTGTGTGCGTGTGTGTGTGTGTGTGTGTGTGTGTGTGTGTGGCTCTGATGCAGTCTTTGGCTCTGATGCCTCAAAGACCAAGGACAATATGGCACTAAAAGCAAACAAAGCTGCCTCTTTTTAAAGCCAACTGGTTTAGACTGCTGTTCGCTCATTCACTCCAAAACCCCTCTCCCTCTCTCTCTCTCTCGGTCTGTCGCTCTCTGTCTGTCTCTCTCTCTCTCCCTCTCTCTCTCTGTGTCTGTCGCTCTCTCTCTCTCTGTCTCTCTCTCTCACTGTGTTTGTCTCATTCTCTGTGTCTCAGTCATACAATCATCTCATTCTTTTATGACTGCCTGATTGCGAAACATTTCCCCTTCCAGGCCATGAACATCTGCTGCGCCCCATGGAGCTGCACGCCCTTGCCCTGAGTCTAGACTCTTAGAGCCCAAACTCCACACAGAGTTCCTCCTCCTGTGGCAGCAGCCACCGAGATGCCAATCGTGTTAGTCTAGGCTGCAGTGGACTGAGGTGTTGGTTTGCATGCCGATCGCGTTAGTCTAGGCTGCAGTGGACTGAGAGGTGTTGGTTTGCATGCCGATCGCGTTAGTCTAGGCTGCAGTGGACTGAGAGGTGTTGGTTTGCATGCCGATCGTGTTAGTCTAGGCTGCAGTGGACTGGAGAGGTATTGGTTTGCATGCCGATCTCGTTAGTCTAGGCTGCAGTGGACTGGAGAGGTGTTGGTTTGCATGCATGTGCTTCAGCTGTGACGGACGAGAACCTGCTTAACGAGCTTCAGCTGGGCTCCCTGCACCTGCAAAACACTTCAGGTGCCGTGCAGAGCAGATCGAAGAACACACTCAGACAGAGAGGGAGAGAGAGAAAGTGTGTGTGTGTGTGTGTGCATGAGCATGAGTGTGTGTGTGGGAAAAAGGGGGTTGGTTCCATACTGTGGGTTTTGAAAGGTGACTGTGGGTTTTGAAAAGCAGCTTGAGACGAAGCCATTTCCATTGTTATTGGAGCTGTATGACTGTACACTAGAGTGAGGCGGTTGTGAATTGACAAAGCTCTCGTGTGGGCGAGGAGGAAGAGGAGATGGAGAGAATGGGGGGGTTAAAAAACAAAACATAGAGGACAAAAGCAGCTCTAAAAGGTCAACAGGTTGGCCACACACACCCCTGTCTCTCCCGCAGCCGTCCCCAAACCTGCCCCCACAGGCCAGGTGACTGCGTTGCCGTGACAACGCAGGGAAGCAACAAAGGCCCTTTTCTGCACGACCCGAGATGTGAGATGTGAGACTCCTGGGGTTCCACATGGGCTAACAGGAGTGTTTTGCATTGTGTGTGTGTGTGTGTGTGTGTGTGTGTGTGTGTGTGTGTGTGTGTGTGTGTGTGTGTGTGTGTTGCATATCCTAAAGCCTACATAGCCTGCTTGCTTTTACCTAAACAACCCAGCAGTCTTCACCTGCACAATGGCAATATACTGCCTGATTAGTCCTTTAACTGTGATAATTTAGCATTATCCAACATAATATACCACTGAAACACAGGAGTGATGCATGGCTGTAATAGCCTAGTCATTTCCAACAGTAGCGTCGACTAAGCATCTTATTATTGGCTTCAGGCTGTGTCTGATTTTCTTTCAAAACACGGAAACTTGTCAGTGATTTCAAACATTTGGACAGCTGTAGTAGTGTTTCCAAACACACAACCAACATTATACAGTAAATCCTTGAGCATATAAAATATAATGTGTGTGTGTGTGTGTGTGTGTGTGTGTGTGTGTGTGTGTGTGTGTGTGTTTGTTTCCACTCACACAACTTAGAATCTACTGGACTGAACATCTAATGTCCCAAGGAGAGGCCATCAGAGGAAGAGGAAGTGAGATCCTGTGTCATGAGATGTGTTGATGCTCTGCTTGCTCTACTATGGAACTCTACTTCTGCTGAAGTGGATTATGCAATGCCGAGGTGAAAGGCTCCCAGGAGTTTCCTAAAGGAGCATTTGAGCTTCCAAGAGAACGACATACTCTGTGTGTGAGTCAACAGTGACGTTCAAAGAGAACTTAAAGAGCGGTCCTAATTCACACACAGACACATACACAGACACACACACAAACACACACACACACACACAAACACAGGTGATAAGCGCAACAGTGATCAGTAAACATTGGCCTCGCTCAATTTATTTTTCCAAGATATGACAGCCAGTGGGCAAAGCCTAAAGTGGCCTTTAATGACCTGTAATCAGGGCAAGGCCTTTGTAGTGCCCTGGTGTGTTGCCCTAAAGTGGGGCAGGACTGCATTAACGTAGTGGGCTATTAGCGCTTTTCAGAGGAATGCTCGCCACTTACATAAGCATGAACTGGGGGACAAAAGGAGAGAGGAGGGGGGGGAGAGAGAGAGAGAGAGAGAGATAATGACAGAGAGAAAGAAAAGTAAAGAGAAAGAGAGAGGGAGAGGGAGGTAGGGAGCGGAAACACACACACACACACACACACCACATTTTCTGGATAAAAGCCCATCTCAAGCAACATAAGAAAAGTCCATTTTCCTCAAAAGACTTTCATCTTCTAGACACCAGGAAAGAATCATCGCCGCTCATCAGCTAAACTCGGAGTCGGCAGATAAAACACTCCCAAACGGTTCCAAACAGCCTGCCATCACAACAGAGAGAGCACAGACAGTTCTAGAACCCCCACCCCACCCCACCCCCAACAGTATTGACAGGAAGCCGGAGGGGACAAAAAGTACCCTGTGAAATGTACCAAAATAATGGAAGGCATGAGCAATCATCAGAGGGCAGGGACGGGTCTGGTTTGGGCATCTGGCAGTGTTGGACGAGCCTGTTGGATTCCAAGTTACCCCAGAATTCCACAGACCACACTATGGAGATATTGTCTCGGACTGTGTATGGATATATTTGTGTGTGTGTGTGTGTGTGTGTGTGTGTGTGTGTGCGCGTGCGTGTGTGTAGTGTGTGTGTGTGTGTGTGTGTGTGCGTGCGTGTGTGTAGTGTGTGTGTGTGTGTGTGTGTGCGTGCGTGTGTGTAGTGTGTGTGTGTGTGTGTGTGTGTGTGTGTGTGCGTGCGTGTGTGTAGTGTGTAGTGGGCTTAACAGCTAAAAGCCTGTCAGCGTGCACATCTCATGACTCCACGTGTTGGTAGGACGGGTGTGAATGTGTGTGTGTGTGTGTGTTTAGGGGGATTGAAAAAGCGGCCCGCTTTGAATCCTGCTCCGAGTCAGACCGAGACTGGGCTGAATTTATCCCGTTCGCTGCTCTACCAGTCGGGAGTCCCGAGATTGCCTGCACCGCACACCACACCAGTAGTTTCAGTTCCGAGCGTGTGGAGCCCCCACCTTGAGACAGCCTTGTGACTGAGTGCTCTCCCTGTGCCCACTGGGGAAGCTGTGGCTGAGGCTTGGCCACTGCATCGTGATCCACCTGCCCTGACTAAAGTTCCCCACTTTAGCGTAATTCCCCAACTATTAGCCGCGACTTACGCAGTGATTTTGCCAGATTTCTTCCGCTATGAGGTTAATACACGGGGACAGTTACTTTGGTATTAATATGGTTTTGCTTCGTTCAACTGGCATAAAACACGGTCCTGCAGCTCATACACAACGCGGCTGGGGAAATTACTGTAGAGATCTCATAGAAATGGTCCAACCGGCCATGCTGCACAGAACGCACAATACATGTGTCGAATTCCTGCCTTCCGGGGGGA
Source organism: Sardina pilchardus (assembly GCF_963854185.1). NCBI lineage: Eukaryota > Metazoa > Chordata > Actinopteri > Clupeiformes > Clupeidae > Sardina > Sardina pilchardus. Next base: position 28,529,466 of record NC_085007.1, read on the forward strand.
TGTGATCTCTCCCCATCTCTCTCTCTCACGCTCGCTTCGCAAATAAAGGCATAAAAAGGGCAAAAAATATACTTAAAAAAAAAAAAAGAATTCCAAGTAACAATATTGGCAATGCTTTTTTTGTTTTAAGTACATTTGTTGGGCTTTTCATGCCTTTAATGAGATAGGACAGAGGAGAATGACAGGAAGCGAGTTTGAGAGAGAGTCAGGGTGGGATCACAGGAAAGGACCACAGGGCAGGAATCGAACCCGGGTCGCCGGCGTACAGTGCAAGTACCCCCTGAAACTAGTTTGGGTAAGGAGCTTCAGGAGAGGGGGATTTTAATGGGTGGGTCAAGGGTGAGGATGCTTTCAATGGGCATAGTTCAAATGACTGTAAGCATTTGGATAGTCCTTCAACCAATCAGACCAACAATCTAGGTGCGTCTGGTGGATAAGCCCGTTTGTGATTGGTTCCAGCAAACGTGGACAGGAAACAGAGGAGATAAATATGCAGGTTTCCAGCCTGAGCTGCAGGGCGAAATCCAATCGCCGGCAGATCGGGCTGGGTTTACCCAGTCTACTGAACACACACACACATTTACAGATCGGGCTGGGTTTACTCAGTCTACTGAACACACACACATTTACAGATCGGGCTGGGTTTACTGAGTCTACTGAACACACACACACACATCAGGTCTAGATGCTTCTGTCTTTCGAGCCTAACTTCACCCTGCCTTGGCCATACACAGCAACAGTTGAGTGAACCCTCACACTCTCTCTCACACACACACACACACACACACACACACACACACACACACACACACACACACACACACACACACACACACACACACACACACACACACACACACACACACACACACACACACACACACACACACACACACACACACACACACACACACACACACACACACACACACACACACACACACACACACACACACACACACACAGCGCTGCAGGCAAGGCAAGTGTTTTAATGCAGCTCTTCACAGCCACAGAGGATGCTTGGCGCTTTTTCGGTTTTACCACCTACGATCAACACTGTGAGAACGTGGCTGAGAACTCACCACGCTTCCCCTGTCTTGTCCTCCATCTCAAACCTAGTAATCTGCCTAACGTAGGCTACTAAGTTACTGTATGCCATCAAGCCGTTGTCCCCCTGTTGTCCAAGTCAGCCACTGCCACAACTTGAATCCAATTCTGTGGAAAACACTGAACATTGTCAATCCCCCTCCATATAGAAACTGCACCACGTGGTCCTCAGTTCTTGGTTACCCTGAGTCAACATGTACAATAGAGAAGCGCAAGTCTGCTGTGACCTGCAAAAGGGGAATGAAAAGCCACAGCTCAGATGGCAGCTACTGCTAAATATGTAGCGTCTGCTGTTCATCTCTCCATCACAGGAAGTGACGGGTGCAACACGCCCATATCTGATCATAAGTCCTCATCAATATCAAGCTGTTTGTGCTGCAACTAGCGCTGTAAATCATTTCCCCAAACTACAGTCCGCCTGAACTGTGCACACAAACAGCCGGATATTCACTAGTGACAATAATTGTAATTAATATGACGATTCCGGTCACCTCGAAAATCTAATCTTTTTTGATCACCAACAGTAATCTAATCTGTAATTGTTGAATTTCATTAACATTCAATGATGGCCTCGTTGTTAAGTCAGCTTCACAGTGGCAGCTTGTGACAACCCACTGGTCAGAACTAAGAACTGGCCAGTACGTGGCTGCCCAACAGATTCTAAACACCAAAACCATCTGCTAAGGGTTGGAACAAGTGTACGTCACCACCGAACTCCAGCCTGGAAGTCAATTCAATTTCAATTTAACTTCACTTATAGAGCGCCAAAACATTACATGGCGCTTTACAGAGTTTTAAACATTCAAATAAAAGAGAGCCCATGAGTAACAGGGGCAAGGAAAAGCTCCTTAGATTTGGAGATACATATAGGAAGAAGCCTCGGACAGGTCTACAACTCAAGGGCCCAACCCATCTGCGTATGGTCAGTTACAGTAGAGTAAAGTCATTTGTAGTATCAATGAAGTTATTCCTTGCCTGGGGTTTAACCAGCTAGCGATCAACTACAGCAGCCCTCATGCCAGTCACGGGTGAGGAAGTCCTTCCACCTGGGGTTCAACAAGCTAGCGATCAACTACCGCGGCCCTTGTGCCAGACACGGGTGGGGAAGTCCCCTTCATGGAAGAGTCCTTTTTGCTTTTATTCAGACAGGACAGTGAGGAGGCTGACAGGAAGCCGGTGGGGGAGAGAGAGAGATGGGGCATGATCAGGAAATTAACTTAGCACAGTAGCAAGTTGCGCCACAGCACACCGCACATAGAAGACTCTTGCTAACAGACTGAAGCCTCATTCCAAGAAACAAAGTATAGGCAATCCATGGCTGTGTTATCTTTAAAGGGCCTCATAAACAATTCAAATGTTTTAAATGAACAGCCACAGTCGTTTCTCGATTTCCAATGTTTCAAAGTCGAATTTCCAAACACTTCAAAATTTTGCAAAAGCAGTTTACCAACAGCGATTGCGGCAGGAACAAGTAATCCCAAACTGTTCACTGAAACACTTTGCTCTTGAGTAACCTGCAAACTGACTCCGCAAAGCCAGAATGGCCCAGGACTACGACACAGCCACAGCCACAGCCCTGCTGCAACAATTAAGCAAGCCATGCTAACCGTGTCGCTAATGTAATGAGTGCAAGAGGAATCTCGTGTGGTAACGCCAGTCTTGCGCCAAGTGTTCCAACCCTTGGTAATTCTCCAACCACCGTGTCCTCCACAACCACCCCACCCCGTCCTACCTGAACACGCCCAGGGTCAGAGGTGGCTGATGCGCAACACAGACAGGTCTCTGAGGTCAGAGGTCAACATGTGGCATGCATGTGGGGGTCAAAGGTCGGGGTGGGGATGTCACTAACCCAGGGTCACTGCGAGGCACGCTTGCGATGCTCACGGAGGAGCCGGGGCAGGCGTGGCCGAACGTGCCAGATGCCAGGTGGTCAGTCAGTTCTCCTGCTGCATCCATGTGTGAGATCGGTGTGTGAGTGCAGGTGTGTGTGCAATGCATGTGTGTTAGTGTGTATGTTAATGTATATGTCTTTGTGTGTATGTGTGTATTTGTGTAAATGAGGATGTAGTCAGTGTATGTGGTTGTACATCAGTTTGTGAGTGTGTATAGACTTGCTTGCTCAGTGTGTGCGTGAGTGTGTGTGTGTGTGTGTGTGTGTGTGTGTGTTTTAATGTGGTGATGGTGGTGAGTGTGGATGTGCTCGAGTGTGGATGTAGTCAGTGTATGTGGTTGTAGATGTTTGTGTGTGTGTGTGTGCACACATGCACGTACCGTCCTACACCCTCATTAGTGTAAGTGTTAGAGAACATGTGTGTGCCTGTGGATATGTGTGTGAGTGTGCAAGAGTGTGTGTGTGGGTGTGTGTGTGTGTGTGTGTGTGTGTGTGTGTGTGTGTGTGTGACCACGCAGTTTCAGGGAAACGATGACTCAGAGGATCAGGTTCTCTGGCCATTCTCTGACCATTCTCAGCAAGGTGCTAAATATACACACACGCACACACACACACACACACACACACGCTACATGCCAGAATATCTGACTCAGAGTGGGCCAGAGGCCTCCCCTCACGGTCCATAATCATCATCATCATCATCATCATCATCCTTTATCGTCCACAAATGTGAGAATGGAAAAGGCTTCACAGGTTGGTTTAAAAATACAAATAGACACAATAAATGAATCTATGCCCCAACCTTCACCTTCCACTTTTCACCAAGACAGGGTCACACCACTCAAGATCTGTCCCCATTAAGCTGAGTAAATCTAAATATGCATAATTATTACTCCATTTAGACTTCCATACACTTTACCATGGTCTGTTCCAGCACTCGGAAAAAGATACATTTGAAAACGATCTCTGTAGTGGATATATTTGAAAACAATAGGTTCACAATCTAAAGTGCACAGGGACAATGGAGCGCTTCAGATACGATGACGTGTGGTTGCCATGACGTTGACAAAATGTATCAATCCAGATACCAACCAACGACAATCAAGGACGACGCTCGTTTTCTCCTCAAATATACTATTTATATGTATTTACCCGGCGTAACGTGGACACAGCATGCCACAGACACAGATCAAATGCAGATCATCGTAGGCATGTGCCCAGGCGTCATTGTCCACATTTGAGCCATGACTGACTAGCTCACTTGCTATGCTAAAGACAAGCATTTGCTAACGGTGGGACAGAAGTGCTGCAGTCTCACTTATGAGACTGAAATGTGCTTGATACTCCTTATTTTTCCTACATTCTTTTACCACATTATATACCACATTGATAAAAACAACAAGCTTTAAAAGCATGTTGATGACATGTCTGAAATACCCCACTTTTCAGTTATTGAAGAGTCCAGCTTTGATTGAATTTCATTATATGACCACAGAGAGATGTATTTAGTGGAAACTATTAGACTGACAGGTTGCGCAACACATAAACCACTTCACTGATGAACTGACGTTTCAATCATTCACACTGTCATCTCAGTTATCTTTGGTTCATGGTGTAAAAATCAGATCAAATAATTGCTCTCAGTTATAGACATGGGGAAAGAAACAGTCAAAACATGATTAGACCAGGACTGAAAGCGCCACACCCACTGACCCAAACTGAATCAGTAATTCACTTCAGAACAGGTTCTGTCCTGACTGAGCTCAGGGGGTGGTCCGGTGCGGTTCCAGTGTGAGCGAGGGCTCTGCTGGGCCCCAGCGCCGGGGTGAGGCAGAAGCTCTTCAGTTCATTAGAAAAGACTCCACATTGATCAGTGGTGGCGGCCCGTTAATGAGCTGCCAAATCCAGCATTCCTCAGGATGCCTGATGAGTCGCTTTTCTGGAAGCTCACATTCGCATGCTCTCACACGCTCAACTACATAAACATACACTACTAGAACCCCCAGCCACACACACACACACACACACTACACCCACAGCTTCGCCACACACACAAACACCCCCACCCCCACACACAAATGCGGCAGGCAGTTCCGTTCAGTGCGTGCACAAAAGATACAGATCGCAGTAACGCCACATTTCAGTGACAAGAAAACCATATCTTTTCAAATTAAGCTTTGATAATGAAAACGTGTTAATGTTCTTAGCAAGAATTTGTTCAAGTTGTTAACCTTTTTGCTGAATAAAGCAAAAGCATGAGTCTAGCAAAGTCTATGGTGTTTTGGTGTATTACCGTAATGTCCCAACTATTAGCCATGGCTTTATATGCATTGATTTTGCAACAATTTATTCAGCTATGAGGTTAATACACAGGGGCCGTTAATATTGTATTAATATGGTTTTGTTTCTTTTAACTTGCATGAAACACTGTCCTGCAGCTTATACACAATGTGATGTGGCTAATACACAAGAAATTACTGAAAAAACTAAGACTGTGCCAATGCCGCGCCCAATGCCAAGCTGCCTCAGTCTTGTACTGTAGCTTTGCATGATGGCATAACCGCTTGATCCTTGAGGCAATCTGATTTTTTAAATAATGCAAATGGTAGATCATCAGGATGTTATGCTGATAAATGATCTTTCTGGAGTATTAAAAAGAAGAAAAAAAATAAACACACATACCGAAAGGAACCCTAAAGGAACCCAAAACTGTGATTCCTAAAACTGTGACCCCAAAACTGAGACCCTGTGATACAAAACGAATCGTACATTTTATGAACCTTTCCACCCAGACCTGCAGAGACCTGCAGACACTGTGTAAAACCAGCCCAGCCCATCTCATCCCTAAGCGCTTTGCCTGGAGAGGAAAACAATGCATCTGTGTGTGTCTGTGTGTGTGACTGTGTGTGTGTGTGTGTGTGTGTGTGTGTGCTTCTCCCGAAAGGAGTGTCACCAGTTCTTCACACACACGCAATGGAATCCGATAATTTGGCTCACGTTCTGACACACAGCCCGGCGAGTGTGAAGCAACCTTCCCAAAAGGCAAAACAGCGTCTGCTTATGTCCTGAGCGGATTGCCACATGTGCGTGTCCTGTGTCTGCTCACCCAGCGATCCTCTACAGTACACGCGTTTGTTTAAGGCCACGGAGGGCAGGCGGGAGTGTGCCAGGCAGACATGTTTGCGCAGCGCAGCGGAGCCACAAGAGACTAGCGTGGCATGCACAGCAAACGCCTCGTGATGACGGCGCCGTCTTCTCCCACCGCGCCAGGCCCGCGACACCAATAACCAACTCCACACAAACGCCGGACGCGCTTCGTGCCAGAGAGTCTTCTGAGGCTTCGCACATTCTCTCTTTCCTGAGCAACAACTGACAATAGACACGCACACACACACACACACACACAGACACACACACACACATTCTCTCTGTTATGAGTGACAATTGACAAGGCCTTGGCTCCTGTCCTGTCAAAACAGCCATTGCCACTCCCCCGCCCCCACCCATGCCTGCATGCCCGCCAACACACACACACGCACACACACACACACACACACACGCGCACGCACACACACTGTGAAGATGAACGCTGAACCGCGGAGCCCCAAACGAGGGCACTGCGTAGCCTGTGTGCTGATTGGGGGCATGGGCTGCTTTGAGGTGGTGGAGGAGGCAGGGGAGAGGGTGGCACCAAATGTCAGGCATGTCACACCATCGTTTCCATCGCACCCCCCACCCTTCTCTCTCTCTCTCTCTCTCACACGCACACATCCAATCACACACACACACACACACACACACACACATACTCTCTGTCTCTTTCTCTCTTGCTCGCTTCTCTCTCTCACACACACGCACACATTCACTCACTCACACACACACATTCTCTCTCTCTCTCTCTCACTCTCTCTCCATCCATCAAATAACTCATCCTGCCAAATGTTTCATTCACTCTCTCACATCTGCTTCCTCTTGTTGACGCCAGATCACCGAGACCAGAGGCCCATGCGTTGTGGGGGCGATGCGTTGCGGGCGAATGC
>NC_085007.1:28541503-28584003 GCF_963854185.1 Sardina pilchardus
ACACACACACAAACTGAACTGCAACCACACACACACACACACACACACACACACACGCCAAACTGCAATCAACCACCCCAGAGCTGAACATGGCCTAGGCCAGCCGGAGTGCCTAGTGGCTGGAACACAGGTCCCCTCAGCTGTTAACTGGACAGACGCCACCATCTGCAGACAATCGTTTCATTTCAAGCTCTGTCATTTCAAAAGAAGCGTGATGCAAGGCTAGATCACATCAGATCTTTGACACTGATGTTCATATTCGACTGATACGGACCCTGCACCTCGTAGTCTGAGTGAAAAAGCATTTGAGCATTTCCTGGTATGCTGACATCATTAGGTGAAGGAATGTCACTGAGCAGCACTACAAGTCAGAATGGGCCAATACTTTACCAAAATAACGGCACAGGGCAGCACTCTGGGCCCATAAGCTATATTTAGCTGTTTTATTTTGATTGGGGCGTAGGGAAGGATTGGGCAAGAGGGCATAATTCCAAAGTCCGACGCAACAAAAGAGCAGAGAACACGCTTAAGGGACCCAATACTTGAGGGTGCAGCGGTGATCTCCCTAAATGGCCTCTTGTGGAGGTGCAGGGCGATGGGAGGGTGGAGGTGGGGGTTGGTGGCCGATTCTTCCCTCTAGGTTCATTTCGGGGAAGAGCCCAGCACACTTGGCCGGATGTACCCTTCCCTCTTACGCTCTAGTTACTTTGAGGGACACTTCTGCTACTCTGCCCATCTCTCTCTCTCACACACACACTCTCTTTTTCTCTCTCACACACACACACTCCTTTTCTCTCTGTGTGTTTCTCTCACTCGCACACACACAATCTCTCACTCTCAAACACACACATATTCTCTCTCTCTCTGTTTCTCTCACACACTAACACATACACACACACACACTCCTCTCTCTCTGTGTTTCTCTCACTCATACACACACAATCTCTCACTCTCAAACAACACACATATTCTCTCTCTCTCACACACACACACACACAAACACAGTTTCTCTCATTCTCACACTCAAACACAGTCAGTCACACACACACACACACACAGCCTCTCTCTCTCCCCATCATCATCATCATCATCATCATCGTCATCATCTCGGTGGCCTAGCAGACAGAGGAACAGAGTGCCCCCTTCCACTCCAATGCCCAGACTCTACTGCATATTCAATAGTGTTAAAACCAAAACATGACATGGCTTAGCTTACAATGCAGACTGCTCTGATGTAGCACCATTTTTGGACAGGCCCCACAGCATAACAGACGATATTTGCCTACCACTGAAAGCCATTCAGACATGCAACACGGTGTAATCCAAGAAGCAGAGGCCACTTTACAAAACATTACTTGCATTCATGTGTAAATCTGCACAAAACGTGCAACAATACTGACTAACAGACACATGTAAATGGTTTAATGGACCTCTGCATGGGGCAGGAGGTTTAAGATGAAAGCTGGTGTGATACAGTGTTCAGTCCATTTCAACAATGTTGAGAAATACACTGATATCATTCTCCAGGGATGTCCAGAATTTAACATAATATCCTCATACCAATATACCACAGGGTTGAAGCAGGGCCTAATCAAGGATATTTGCTGATACTAGCCTAGAGGGCCTCTTGGTTCTTTCTTGGTTATTAGATTATTTGCGACTTATCCACTAAGTTTTCGGTCACTGTCAGTAAACAAAGTATGGGTAAGGTAAGTTATCTGGTTAATATCCTACTGGTACTGTTAGGCTCCCAATGTAAACTAGTACATTTCGGCGTTGTTATCGATTAACAGCAAAAACAAATCCTTGTATCCTCTGCGTGTCTCACCCATGGTCTCACCGGGACATCACATGAACGGCACTATTGTGACTGAAGGAAGTCAGCCGTTATCATATGACCACCACGACGTGGTGCCAGCCAACCCACTGGTTTCACAGAAGCGAGCTTGATAAGTATTTGTAGGCTAAATCAATATTTACACCTGGAGACTGATACAAGCGTCATCAACAGACCAGTGTCAGTAACTCCGCGATTTTAACTCAACATGATAACAAGATAAGTGAGTAACGTCAAACCCATAGAATGAGTTGGAACGACGGGTTATTTTCTGTTGGATAGCTAATCTAGTGCTAACGAGTTAAAGTAAAGTGTATGCTGCTAACATTATCCATGTTAGCTAACGTCCAAAACGGAGCTCGCCAGATACTAATCTAGTCTAACGTTGTGTGTTTTAAGGTAACGTTATGATCCCAGTTGCAGTTAGAGCAGCAATCCGATAAAATGATACGACAACGATACTGTTAGCCATTGTTCCTAAACCATAAACCTAGCTAATATTCTAAATCTATCACACTAACGTTAACGTTAAATGGAGCTGTCAGGTAGCTGTGGTCGTTGTCCCCTGGGCTATTTCAGAGGGTAATTTCGCCTGTAACGTTACATGGTTAGTCTTGATAACCCACAATAACATACTAATGTACACTTAGTTGCCACGAAAATCATACGACAAATTCCTACATCGACAACCTTTTGATTTAGTAGGGTGAATGGCGTTGGTAAAATAACCCGAAGCCGGGTGGACTGGCGATGGCTGCCACTCACAAGTAGTGTCGATACGACAAGAGCAAAGCACTCAGACAGACTGCCTTGTACAAGCCCAGTATAATTGACTCTGCTTGCAAATTAATATGTCCCTGATTTGGATAACATACTTTGCAGTTAGCTGTTGTGCAGTTGCTGTGTGGTGGTCTTTCGCTGCCACTGTCAAAATGCACCCGACTCACCGTATTGCTGTAACCATGGAAAGGTATTAGCTAGTCAGTCATCTCACTGTATCCATCGTTAGCTTGCTGACAACTAAGCTAACAGACAGATGGAATGTCTGGCTATCTGACAATGAAAAAGTCAACGTGTATCATAATTAATGAACAGCAACACATCTTCAAACATATCGTTATAATTACATACATTTAAATAAAGTCAGCTGAACTACTAAGCGCATCACAGGCCCTTTAAAGGACTATACAAGAACATTAGCCACCTAGCTACCCTTAGTTAAGCAATGCGCTCCACGTAGTCTATGTATGGACGAGATCATACGCTAGAGCTACCTTTCGCTAGGTAACGTTAGCAAGCTAGCGTGTTGCCTTTTCAAAACAGCAAGACATCTGAAAGCAATACTCACACATAGATGATCGACATGAAATGCATGAGCCAGAGAACAATAAATAAGCAAAATCCGAAGATGGAGAATCCTTGCATGGCAAGATCAAGGAGGGCCATGGTTGTCCCGTAATCTGTATTTGTCTCCGTAGTACTTGGCCCTAGAGCGCAGTAGAGGCTACTGCCGAAACCCCGAATGATAGCCGGATCGGAAGGCTCTTGGTGAACACTACGCAGAGGGTGGAGTTCGTAGTAGCCGAGTTGGTATGTGGGATGGTCCGTGTTTGACAGAGGGTAGGCTGGTGGGCACAGCCATTATTTAGGCAATGTTGTTAACTTATTTTATGGACATTTATTTAGGCTACCTTACATTTTATGTGTGTCGTGATATGTGATCTTAACGCCCATTTTTTATAGGCGTTAAATAGTGTGATGTGACCACTGACCAGGGTCTTATAATTGACAGGCTATGGGTGACAGACATGAAATATGATTTTAAAGAATCAATTGAATTTAGGGCCTAACTGAGGCTTCATCATTGGGCTATGATGCATGTTGTGTAGATCTCAGCTGTCATATTCTTCATTTGACTGTGTTGAACTATGAATCCAAAATCTATAGGCTGTCCATAATTACATTTATTAAGGTAAGGTACATTTATAAGTTTTGAGCCTCTCAAATAGAGGAAGAGCCATGATAGGCCTACTGGAAATGTCACTGAACGCATTTGAAAAAAAGGGGAGCTCGCTGTGTGGGTAATTTCTTACTAATATACCGTATAGCCTATCCTACCTGGCATGAGAATGGCACTGCTCCTCTCCTATAGGCATGAGTTACAGCAAAGTCTCTTGTCTATTTCCTGGCTACAGGCCTTAAACAGAAGTTCAGATTTACTTCACAAGTGAGGTTACAGTTTCTCAAACAAGCCTACCACAATTTCCAGCTGGCTCATTTGTTGTGTCGCCGTGGCATGTGAAAGCGCATGCCAAAGCCAGGGCCGTATTGAGGGCCTCTCCAACGGTTTTCCATGAACACATATGCACAGGTGCGTCCCATGGGATGTGTCCCAAGGTGCAGCACGCCTCTTGCCTGAACCCTCTTTTTAGATACACATATTCCCACAGTACACATTTATTAACGCATAACGATACACATTTTGCTAACATTTTTTATTCACTACTAATAAGCCGGTAGCAGGCGACATAGCCTACTGTACAGTCTGAAAGACTGCATCTTAGCTGCTTGTTATGGATAAAGAATATTATGGAAATACCAAAGCTGAAATCAGTGCTTAAAATCTCTGTATGTAGATCTGGCCGTTGTCAAAGCACACTGGAATAAGTGACTCACTGAGGAATCAAATGTTGTGGCCACTCCTTATGGATTGCACAGTAGGCTATGACATCATCCACAAGGAAGGGAGATATGAGCCAGGAAATAGAGGCCTACTACATCTTCATGTGATGCACAGCTGTCATTTTGACTATTTATAGATTACATTATCATTTTATGTAGATAAGAGAAAGATCTTGAATCAATTTGTCACATTTGTTTTCATCAGGCATCTGATGACAAATAGCCTCTTAAAATCTCTTAAAAATACTAAAGGATTTTATGTTTCAAAACCTGGTTCAATGTCTAGGCCTATGAGATGAGTTGCTGTAATTCTACCGGTAAGAAGATAAGACTCGGGTATTCTGTAAATGCGGGCAGCTATTGGGCAATGGAGCAGTCAAACCAGTATAATTAAGGTGTATGTTGCATGTTTTTACACACCCAAATACATGACCAGACAACCATGAGTGAGGCTGGACCATAAAATTCACACTCTTGTTCTTTGCCTCAGGCAAAAAAAACATGTTGGAAGTTTCCATCTGAACTGTGGGAAAATATTTAAAGTGGAAATCACAGGTTGCGGCAGATCTTTTAAATTATGTTTCGGATACAGGCTGCCTTCCCCTCGGCTCCCAAAGGTTTTATAAGTTGCCTCTCTTGAACGTTTTTGAACAGTTTTTTTTTTTATTTACATATTTATCAGATTTGTTACAGTAATCACTTGGACTGATGGTAGGCCTATGTAAACTACAGCTAAATGGTGTTCTATGATGCCATCTTGTGGTGAGATTTAATGACTCATTAAAAACACTGAAGTACTTTTAATCATAGCTTCTGTTAATAAACAACAACATTGTATGCTTGAATTGACTTATTTAAAAAAGAAGAGACATACAACAAGCTCCTCCTCTCCTTCACTTCCTTATATTCCCAACTTTTGCCCTCAGCTGCTTCTCCTCTCTGCACCTTTGTATAATTGTTTTTGTTTGTCTGGTTGTTGGTTTTAGCAGATGCATGCTGTCTTTGTACTATTAAAAATCTACTTTTTATAGGCAACTTGTAGCAAACCAAACCGAACATAAAAGAACACTCCACATTTGACCAACGCTCCTCTTTTTTGTCAGGCTTTTTTATTTTAGTTATAGACTGCCAGGAGAAAGGTGACATTGGGGTGAAGAAAAAATGAGTCGGAGAGTGAGTGAGATGGGTAGTGAGCAGAAGTGGGACAAGGTGCACTATTTGGCAAGTCACACAAGTGGCTAACCTCTTTGTGTAGAGCAAGCATGTACAGAATACTGTGCCCACACTCCCCACATAGTGACATATGATTGACTTGATATGCAAATGAGCGATAGAAAACCAGTTGGTGCAAATGAAGGCTAAGCTAAATAGAAAAGCACTCAGAGAGCGCAAACCTCCGTCAAGCGAAAACATAACTGCCTCCAGGATCCAGATGGTGATACGGATCCCTCCTATTTAATCATTTTCTCCTTGGGTCATTTCAGACCTTCCCTGAAAATTTCATTGAAATCCATAACTTTTTGAGTTATCTTGCGAACAAACAAACAAACCCAGATGAAACATAACCTCCTTGGTGGAGGTAATAAACATGCCCGCAGGAGTAAGCTTAGACCCTGCATTCCATGCAAAGTAAAGCTGAGTTGCAGGTGTTAACGTTAACGATTAACTTGAGGCTGCTGAATGGGCAGGAAATTGTTATGTTTTTATAAGATATAGTCTACAAATAATTTGACCCATGCTGCAAGTCATTACAAGTCATTACAAGTCTCGAGTCAATAGCATGGAAGTCCAAGTCCAGTTCCAAATCATTTTTAATTTTGTCAAGTCGAGTCTAAAGTCATCAAAATCGTGACTTGAGTCTGACTCGAATCCAAGTCATGTGACTCGAGTCCACACCTCTAGTGAGTGAGTCTGAGAAACGATCCGGTGACTCAACCCTGGATACTTGTGCTCTTTGGGCCAATGGGTGGTGCAAGCCACTGTCTCCGAGGTGACACTGCCTTCCTTCCTCCAAGTATGGCGTTTTTTCCGTCTGCTCTGTATCCTTTCAGAACACTCTGCTGTTAGAATCAGAATTGTCACAAAGATTTTGGATTCCATGGATTCAATTTCTGCATTTTACATGTCATTGCAAACTTGTCCCTTCTGAGGACCCTATCACTTCAACATGTTCTTCTTATCATATTCCTAACTGGTTTATCACCCCTATGTTTTACAATGCTGGTCCACGCCCACGCCATGCTTTTAAACACATTTTCCATCGTGTCCCCTTCATGCTGTCTCCAACCTTCAAACTGGGCTGTTCACCATTCACACACACCTGGCCCACGTGTGTATTGTCTTTCAGACACAGATGCTGAAAGGGCTGAATGGGTGCTGACTCATATGCTATTAGAAACCTCCAAACTCTGGAACTCAGGCTTCGAGAAAGACAAATTAGCCTATATTTTGAGAGGCATATTGTGCCAATTTCCATTTTTTTTTCTGGAAGATTAAATTATTCCTTATTTGGTCTAGCTTGAATTAATTCAGATGGGAGAGTAAAAATAAAGCACCCCGGCGTGCCGCCCACACTGGTTACTGTGGTTCATAATCCAGGTACAAACTCATGAAGCCTACAGGTCCATAAAAAAGGCAACAAAAATTCAAGAACTGCTGTTATAGTACAATGTTTTCATTATAATCTTGTGTATCATCTTGATCATTCAGCGCTCTAGTTCTACCAGTGCTGCTGTTCTTGACAAGCTGACAAATTATATGAATGTACGATGTTAAGCTCTTGTGATATGAATGAAATATGTCTCTTAAAAGGTGGCATCAGCAAGTCTGACTTTCCTCATGTGCACCTGACCTGTCAGGGCTCTCAGTCTTCATGCAACACATTTATTGGGCTTGGTTTAAGGGCGCCCTCTAGTGTCTGGTCTTATGAAATAGACCTCTGAAGTTCGCCTACAAAAAGAATCCAAAGCTGCCATCTTTGCCCATATAAAGAGATCTGTGAGTTAATTGAAGCTAACTGCCTATGACAAGTTGCATTGTAAGTTAGCTCTGGGGTAGCAAAGATCAAAGTGTGCCATCTTCACCTACCGAAGATCACAGTATCCACTAAACAGCAGTAGACAAAACTGTGTAGCGAAAAACGTCTGCATTTCCAATGTCATCATCCCTGCGAGAGTTTAACAGGTCAATAATTGAAAATCCCCTTGTTATTTTCCCATAGGAAAAATCTCAAGATACCGGATCTCCTTATTTGGGCAAAGATGGTAGCTTTTTTGTAGGCGAACTTCAGAGGTCTATTAGCCTGGCGAGCCAAACTATACAGAAATGTATGTCTGGAGTCGGACCATTCACAGAGCTGAAGCCTGTGGGTGGGATGAACCGGTGTCTTTCAAACTACTCTGCACGTAATAGGCCAGCACTTGTGACCAATCGTAGCCGGTCGGCAAAACGGCAAATACATCCTTCTTTAAAACGAATGACTTGAGTGTTTCTTTCTTCTCAACCTTCACTCTTCCAAAGCCGATTCAAATGAGCGCGCTTCGTTTGCCCCATCCATTTTTCGTTGTTCTCTGTGGTTGTTGCAACACGGTCTCACACCCAACTCGTCAAACGAGGACGCATGGTCCAACCCCCTGGCGTCAATATCGGAAGCCGAAGGTGAGCTAAGGCGGGCTCAAGGACTCCGTACACAGATAGAGTGTTCTGATTGGACCGACTGACTTGGTGTCGAACGCAGGCTTGGCCTTAACGTTGCGACCCTAGACCATCCCGCTAGGCAAAAAATATTTTTTGCAGCTAGGGTGCGTCTACATTTCTAGGCTAGAGGTCTATGGGAATGAATGCACAACACAAGCAAAAACAAGTCCTAAAGAACATTTGAGGGCAAGATCTTAGATTTAAGTTTACTTTTCATTACATTTACATTACTTTACATTACATAGATCACAGTAATAACATATGAATTACATTCATTTAGCCAGCAATGTATTACAAGATATACTGTGGTTCAGAATCAACTACATATTATCCAAAATTACAAAGACAATCTCTGACAGGGATATTTGTCATGATAAGACTACGTTTAGTGATGAAAAAACAACAAATAAACAATGTAAAAGAATGGCATTTTTCTGCTTATTTTCTTGGGTGCTCTACAAGCAGATATTATTAAAAGTTGTCTATTGTAATTTCATTTCAAGTAATAGTGTTAACAAGCAAAACAAGTCAATGTGATATGTGAGTAAGTCAAACCAGAAGCAAAAAAATCATAAAATATTTACCAAAAAAACATGACTTTATTCTGAAAAAATATGTCTAATGTCATCAAGAAAATGTATTTAATTCTGAAAATAACAAAAGTTTGATAAGAATATAACATTTATGTGGTATGTTTTAGATGTAAATGTCATGTTAGTTAATCCGGAAACATGGAAATTGCCATGTACTTGTAGAAAATGGTTAAAAATAGAGTGATAGTCTTTAAGAATAGCATTTTCTTGTAGTTCATGTTAACAAGAATCCTTGAATTATTTTGCTGTAAGCTTTAGAAACACACTTGGCTCTAGTTTGTGCCTTATGCATCTCATTAAAAGTTATGGCTGCAAATGGAACTTGTTTCATAAATGACCCACATAATGAGTCATAAAGCTCAGACTAAATAAAGAAAGTACTGTATTTTCTTTGCATGGTTGCTTTGCACAAAGGCCTACTACAACACACACACACAAACACACTCACACACACACAAACGCATAGACACGCAAAGACACAGCGATGGGAATAAATACCATAACTTTAAGGCTTGTCTGGTTATGCTGCTGATGAGATCATACATGGCTACAGCACCAAAGAGGAATGACCAGAGAATTTATTGATACTTGTGCCTGCTAGTCTGGCTATCACCATACTAAGCTCAATCTTTTAAGATTGAACGTTAGTCTGGGGAGTCTGCGCTTTATTTCTACTGCACAAGAGGCGTGATCTGAGCACCGTTCAAATGACTTCGTACGCTTGGACAGTCCTTCAACCAATCAGACCAACGATCTGATGTGTCTTTTGGATAAGCTAGTTTGTGATTGGACCCAAAGGTTGAAGACAGGAAGCAGGGAGATAGATATGCAGGTTTCCAGCCTGAGCTGACGGGGGAAATCCAAATTCGCTGGCAGGTCAGGCAGGGTTCACCTAGGTGTCAGTTTGATAACCCCTGTGAAATGCTCTCCACGGCTGTCCTGATGGTAACCTTGATCGTTTTCTTTTTTAGTTGCTTTGGATAGAAGCATCAGTTAAAGGATTAAAGTAATGTGATGCTGTTTTTTGTCCTTGAAGGTTGCTTTGTTGGGGATTTTGTTTTGATGATGAACAGGCTTGGCTGTTGTTTGGCTACTGTGGGACATCCTCTACCTGTAGCAGGCGGCATTACACATATTCTTTAAAAAGTTTTTTTTGGGGTGCTTTATACTTTATATGACCATGCAGGCTTTAAAGGGGACATATCATGCAAAACTCACTTTTTGCGGGCCTTTGTGTTCATATTTAGGCCTCTACTGTTCTTATAAACACTCCAAGCGTGAAAAAAACCCATCCATCCGTTTTCTGTAGATCAGTAGAAAGACTTTAGTGTCAAGAAAGTATGCTGCTGTGAGTCATTTGGATGGCTCCCTTATTCTGATGTCATACTAAGGGAATTTGCATAGACCAACCCTAGCACCAGGGTCTAACATATGTGGTTGGATGCCGGCTCTGTTTTAGTCATTTTCACCTGTGAAACGAGCAGCGTAATCAATACATGCAGCCGGAGGCGTGGCCAGCCCAGAAACGGCTCAATTTGGGAGAGACCAATTCTAACCTCGTTTAAAAAGAGGTATGATATGTCCCCTTTAAAGAACAATTCAAGGGCTGAGAACCAAAGGGGCGTAAGTGACATTTCACCAACTTTACAGGAGAGCCAAAACAAATCTAACTGCTTCTATATGTTCACAGTTATAGACCTTTGGTTTTTGTTCAATAACTATATATTTATAAATATTTTACGTCAATAAATTTGACAGCTAAGAGAGCTCATCAAGAGCTTTCAGGTGATATACATAACTCAATTTTGACCAAAATGTCACTTACGCCCCTTTGGTTCTCAGCCCTTGCATTGGGAGTTCATTTGCTGAAACCTTCAAAATGGTTAAGAGAACCATTTAGGTGTGCCATTATGAAGCAAGCATTAGAACCATTTTTAATTCTATAGCACCTTTTTTTAAGAGCGTATGTATGTCTTCGAAAGAGATAAAGCTTGCAGTCTGAAACCTATACCTCGTGGTACACGTAGCAATGTAGTGCTTGGTTGAAAGAGGACATAGAGTGGCCCCAGCCGTGGCGCAACTGGCTGGGGCACCTGCACCGCACGCCGGCGACCCGGGTTCAATTCCTGCCCCGTGGTCCTTTCCGGATCCCACCCCAGCTCTCTCTCCCACTCGCTTCCTGTCATTCTCTCTACTGTCCTGTCAAATTAAAGGCATAAAAAGCCCCCCAAAAAAATAACCTTAAAAAAGAGGACATCCCAGATAGCAATTTCCTTTGGGCCGGATCCGCATGAAAGCCTTTAGATCCGTATGTAGCGGACCTACGGTATCTGACTGTGGGCCAGATGTAGCCCACACCCAATAAGCGGACTCGTGTTGCAGATCCGTACAACACAGAATAAGCGGACCCCTATCACACCCAATAAGCGGACCCGTATCGAAGATCCGTAGAACACAGAATAAGTGGACCCCTACCACACCCAATAAGCAGACCCGTACCACACACAATAAGCGGACCCGTATTGAAGATCCGTAGGCTACAACACAAAATAAGCGGACCTGTACCTCACCTAATAAGCGGTCCCGTATTGCAGATCCGTACCACACAGAATATGTGGACCCGTAGCACACTCAATAAGCGGACCCGTATTGCTGATCCGTACTACACACAACAAGCAGACCCGTACTACACACACAAGCAGACCCGTATTGCAGATCCGTACCATACACATGAAGCGGACCCGTATCCATGGGTTTCATCAGGTCCCTTTGCACAGGTGTATCAAGCACCATGCAGTCTGCATTGATAATTAAGGTGCTTGATTGTATACACCTGTGGAAAGGGACCTGATGAAACCCATGAATAGGTCTCGGGATCATGACGTGAAAACTTCAGAGGCACAGCCATATTGGCAGCCTCACTCCTTAGTTTATGGTTTATAGTCTATGGATTTACTCCCGCCTATTAGTGTGTTCCTGTTACTTAGTTTTTGCCTTCTTGGTGCTGTGTAGTTGGGTGTAACAGCGCAACCCACGATCGCAAGAGGAAAAGAATCGCTAATACTATATTTCTGCTTCTTGTCTTCTGCATCTGAATGAATGGATATTACGTTCGGTACGCTACCAACATGGTGGCTATATTCCTAGAATGCAAGGCGTGTGCCCGAGCCCTATTGCAGATCCGTACCACACACAAGAAGCAGACCCGTACCACACACAATAAGCGGACCCGTATTGCAAATCCGTAGGCCTACCACACACAATAAGCAGACCCGTATGGCAGATGCGTACCACACACAAGAAGCGGACCTGTACGGGTTCGCTTATTGTGTGTGGTATGGATCTGCAATACGGTTCCACCTCTTAGAATAGAATACATACTTTTTGTGTGTGTGGTACGGCCTCTTAGAATAGAATATATACTTTTTTTGTGTGTGGTACTTTTCTTGTGTGTGGTACGGGTCCGCTTATTGTGTGGTACGGATCTGCAATGCGGTTCCGCCTCTTATGTGTGGTACGGGTCCGCTTCTTGTCTGTGGTACGGATCTGCAATAGGTCCCATATTACATATGACTTTAGGCAGACATTCACAACATCCCCAACTGGTCACCACTATAAAAAAAACTTTGCAGAAGAATTAAGGATACTGCTTGTCACAATTTTATGTCTTTATAAACCTCATGGTTTAGATATAAAATATAACCTAAACATTCTCTGATAACTTTAATTATATTTTGTGTAGGCCTACTTTGTTGAGGTTTGCTTCCCAGCATGCATTGCAAATATTAGTTTTGAATTTTGAAACAATGTGGTTGGGACTTAGCTTATAGGCTAACCTACTCCACTGATGTTTTGAACAACAACATTACTAGATATGACCATTGACTTAGTAATTTATTAGGGGGAAAATACACCGTAGTCGTGAAAGTATCAGACCTAACCGGGTATAAATATCCAGCTAATTAAAAACTGAAGTAACCATCTGGACGTCATCATCATTCAACAAGCCGCATTCACAGGTAAGACTAATTAGTATCATAGATTCAAATAATGTACATAGGTCTAATTGCTAATCATTGCTGTAGGCCAATGTCTACCTAACTACAATGACAGGTGTTTCACTCCCATTAATAATCAGCGCACGCCATGAAATTCGTGACAGAATTACATGGGGGTGAAAGTGGAGGTACAAAAAGTACATTGGGTGAAAGTGGAGGAAATTAGATTCTTCCTCTTTTTACGTCGCGGTGAGAAATACGTTCATCTAAAATGCTCTGAATCATCGCCGGGACGTTATCTTGTTTGTTGGGAGCAATCTTAGCCCTTATTAGCACCAGATCAGTAAAACGGATCCAAAACAATTTTGGACCGATGTGCGTTTGGACACCGGATCAGGTCCACTATTCAGATCCGTGCTGGATGTCGTGGTAGGTGTGTTTTGCTATCTGGGACGGACCTGGACGAGTGCAAGTTCATATCTGCCGCAGATCCGTCAAACGTATCCAAAACAATTTTGGACCGATGTGCATTTGGACGCCGTATCAGGTCCATTATGCAGATCCGTGCCGAATGTTGTGTTAGATGTGGCCCAGTTCCGTCCCAGTGTAGTTTTGCTATCTGGGATAGAATGGATGAATTGAGTATTGCACTGTGTTCGCTGATGTTAAAATAGTATATATTCAACTTTGATTTAAAAAGAAACAACTCAATTGCAATTTTACAAGACTAATTAAAACCATATATTTAGGCTGGGTATTGAAATGGTCCGTTTGACTAAATGGCGCCTCGATATTCCCCTCTTTGGCAACCCCAATTGAACTTCAATGGCTTTACGATGTCTGACATCACAAGCAAGCAGTTTTGCTGAATCGCCCATTTTTTAGTGTCTATTTCTAAGTTCAAGATTTTCATATGAAGGAGGGCACAACCATGCCTCATGTTCATGATAGCTCTTTGTTTATGCACAACCTCTCATAATTCATGAAAACCAAGAAAAAAATGATTTCCATTCTATGTCACCTTTAATTAATTTTTGGCTAATGGGGGTGTTGATTTAACCAAAAGCTGTTTGACGACGACAAAGTATGAACAGCGGAAAAGTGTGGAGGCCTGTCTCTTATTTCAACCTAATTGAGTTAAGCTGACACCTTGACCATTATTGATAGTATAAGATAGTATAACATCACACTGGTTATAATTGAATCCTAATCATTTTCAATAGCATAGCCTATGGGCTACATAGTCTACGTTGCAACACTGTGCCTAAGGCTATTTTATCCTCAGAGTTGGAACGGAATGGGTTGACATGGCAATATGAGGCGATTTAGCTTCATGTAATAAGGTTGTAGTAGCCTATAGCAATGCAATCAAAAATATCTAATGTTCAATTATAACAACAGGTTCCCAGGATAAATCTGCAACGTAGCCTATAAAGAAGGCACACTAGAATCGGATGTAGACTAGGCTACTCCGTGTAATTAATGTTTTATGAAAACATACAATGGAAACCGTCATCAGTGCGCGCACACACAGGCTGAACTGAATGTCTAACCCCAATCTGACAATCACCTCTTAATGACAAGCCTATCCGTGTTTGCGTCTGTGCCAATTGCCAAATCCAAAACATCGGTGAAGCATATCCCACCAGGATTTATCAAACTGAAATGTAGGCCGCAGCATTTAACCCATCATCACCACACGTATTACATAACACCGTTATATAAGACATCGAGTTTTAACATATAGGATACCATTGCGTTTATCGTATCTCCACTGCCACGATCAAAAGATGTCCTCATGTGCTCTTCAGTTGTCTACGCTGCACGTTCCTCATGGACTTCCTGGAGTGCTTACGTTCCACCTCCTCCGCGTCAGTATACAATGTAGCGGAGAGGAAGGCTTATTTTCAAGACCAAGAGGATGAGCCGATCAGTTTACAGACTACCCGTCATGATCAAGCATGGCTGCGTTTGAATAAGTTAGCTTTTGAGGACACATAGAGGGGGTTGTTGGGACTAAACGAGTATGCCATAGCGCATTTTTTTTACAGACTAGATTTGCAAGAAGACATTTAAAATGGTTTTGCGCACGGTATTTCGCGCGGTCATAATGGGACCACCAGGCTCTGGGAAAGGCACAGTATCCGACCGCATAACTAAAACTTTTGGACTAAAGCATCTCTCCAGCGGGGATGTTCTAAGGGCGAACATCGAGGCAAAAACAGGTAATGCAGTAACGGCGATGTGCGTCAAACTGGCAACTGACGTTACACTTCATCAAATGTCGTCAGACCAACGAAGTTGCTACGGTGTAACCTATTGCAAATTGTTTTGTATGTTACTGCACCATGGAAAATAACGGCGGAAATACAATTTCCTGTTGTGGTATAGGTAGGCTACAACATCAGCCCTAACGCTTACGGAGAGTTGGAAGACTGTTGTTGTGGAGATGCATTTATCATGCGTGTAAACTTTTCTCAACCAACCTGTCAAATAAAGCCTCAGCCAGTTTGGTCAATGTAGGCTATTGCACGTCATTTGACACACACACTTCCATTTAAAGCAATTACAATCAGATAATCAACAATATCAGTTTAACCAGATAGTGTGTCCTTTTCATGACATTGCCTTATACCGTCAGAAGGTCATGATCCTTCGTTGATGTTAATTATGTCAATTTCATCTGTTCGGCTTACAGTAGGCCTAATGTGTCTTTGAAGAAC
The DNA here is from genome assembly GCF_963854185.1 of Sardina pilchardus. Taxonomy (NCBI): domain Eukaryota; kingdom Metazoa; phylum Chordata; class Actinopteri; order Clupeiformes; family Clupeidae; genus Sardina; species Sardina pilchardus. Next base: position 28,557,033 of record NC_085007.1, read on the forward strand.
CCTTCATTGCAAAGTATGGCAAATGCGCACTTTCTCATGGCAGATATTTTTATTTTTGTCTTGCTGTAAACCATTTGATTTTGATAAATTGAGTAGGCCTATTCATTTTACGCGTTTACTCTCCAGACGCGTTTACTCTCATGACTGAACGGTGTTCTAAACAACACTTCATCAGGTTGTAAATAGTTTCGACTCCACAGGAGCGAATGCCTGTAGTTTGAGGGGAGCTGACAGGAGCTTTGACATCTCACTGCGCCCCAAACGTGCGCTACGTGAGAGGTGTGCGTCGTTACACCCTCGTGTGATGCTGTCAGAGAGAATTGATCTTCAACATTACATGCACTATATAAAATAGATAAAATCGATCATGTGACTAAATTAAAGGAACGAAAATATCAAAGTCATGCTTTGAGCTGGTGCATAAGAGAGACACCAAACCTGTTCAGAATTGTCAGTGTGAATGCAGAACCAAAATAAATGTGCTGATAGCATTCTCAATCTTCAGCACAAATTCTGCTGCTGAGTTAGAGTTAACAGCAGCCTACTCTAACCTAAACAAAACTTTCTGTTCTTCTTTTCTTGAAATGGATCCAGGAAGGAACAGAGTTGGCTCCTCTGAATAAGTTCTTCACTCCCCTATGCATACAAACACACTCAACCATGAGGGGAGCCTTGGCTTTAAACTCTAACGTTGCTGCCAAAGTTTTGATTACGCAAACAGCAATAAATGTACAAATATACCTTTTAAAACATCTTTATATCTTAAATACAGATTCTGGTGAATAATTACTTGCATGATTGTTGGTAGCTAATGTAAACAGAAAAGTTCACATATATGAATCAGAATGATAAATGCACTTCACAGCCTACTGTTAGCATGAACAGGAAAAGAGCTCCTATCTGAAGGGACTTTATCCTTGCTCATAAGACAGGCAGGATATTCTCTGGCGTCCGATAAGAAGTGAAAAAAACACATCCTGACTTGACCTTCACTCTATAACATAACGCTCAAACCTTGCAGCAAAACACACATGGCAATCAAGGTTAGCTGCATAGAGACTTCACACTAGATTTCACAACTCTTACAGTGTTGCAAGGCCTTCTCTTGGAAAAAAAAGCAGAGGTCATGCTGATGTTGTCATTTGATTCTGCCCCACTTAAATTATGTACACTCGTGGAGCAGTTTATATCAAAACAACCTTTCCACACAGGTGGCTGCTGTGCTGACCTTGCCCGGTTGAAAAAATACTGCATTTTATTCTGCTGTTCAATGACAATAGTACTGTGCTTACTCATTGAAAGTTTTTAAGCAACTTATTAAGTTCTTAAGAGGGTTGTAATTCACATTATGTGACTATACATTGTAAATAATCGCATAGCTTCCCCTGAACTCCAAATAACTCTTGAAATCTTTTCAAATGTATTTTCTGCCACAGAGTTGGGCCTTCTCATGAAGTCGTGCATCGACCAGGGTCAGTTAGTGCCTGATGACGTCATCTCCCGCCTCATCTTATCAAACCTGCGCAGCATGGAGAAGACCAGCTGGCTGCTCGACGGTAAAGTAGAGTTCTTTGGCCCGCCTACCACAGCGGTGTGTGTCATTGGTCACTTGTGCATTTGTGTGTTTGTGTATCAGCATGCTCACAGCTATCATGCTGCAGTCACTATCATACGATCCTGTTGTCACTGTCACGTTGCCATTGAGCTTTTCTCAAATGAAGCCTCCCCAAGATTGCTGTAGTGCCCTTCAGACTGCCCTTGCATTGCCTGAACAGAATGGAGTGTTGTGTTCGTCTGTCCATTCACTTGTCAGTTGTCCATTCCAGCACTGTTCAGGACTCTATACTGTGCTTCTCCGATAGCAATACTGAATGAACAAAGTCATTCTTGTCTGACATTCTTATCTGCCACAATTTTTTTTGTTTTTTGGGTTTGTTCACAAAATGATGTGAAATAATATGATTCTGTTCAAAATAGTGATATATAATTTGTGTTAAAGGGGACATATTATGCAAAACTCACTTTTTGCGGGCCTTTGTGTTCATATTTAGGCCTCTACTGTTCTTATAAACACTCCAAGCGTGAAAAAAACCCATCCATCCGTTTTCTGTAGATCAGTAGAAAGACTTTGGTGTCAAGAATAGTATTCTGCTGTGAGCCATTTGGATTGCTCCCTTATTCTGATATAATACTAAGGGAATTTGCATAGACCAACCCTAGCACCAGGGTGGTTGGATGCCGGCTCTGTTTGTAGTCATTTTCACCTGTGAAACGAGCAGCGTAATCAATACACGCAGCCGGAGGCGTGGCCAGCCCAGAAACGGCTCAATTTGGGAGAGACCAATTCTAACCTTGTTTAAAAAGAGGTATAATATGTCCCCTTTAAACAGGATTTTATACCAAACATGCAAATAAATGTCATAGTATGGTGGGGTTTTGATCTCGATTTTCAGTCTTATTAAGTAAAAAAAACCCCCACTTCTTCAGTATACTGAAGCTCTGGTCAGGAATTGTGCCAAAAGCTCTCTATAGCAGAGGAGCGTGTGTGTGTGTGTGTGTGTGTGTGTGTGTGTGGGTTCCGGGGTAAAGGGAGGGAGATGCACCCGTGGGAAGAACCCCTCTCAGGGGCCTCTCTCTCTCTCTGTCTCACTGTCTCTCCCTCTTTCTGTCTCACTCCCTCTCTCTCTTGCTGTCTCTGTCTCTCTCTTTCCCTCTCTCTCCGCTGCGCTGGCAGGCTTCCCTCGGACGGTGGCCCAGGCGGAGTCTCTGGATGGCGTGTGCAGCGTGGACACTGTGATCAACCTGAACGTGCCTTTCGACACCATCAAGGAGCGCCTCACCTCCCGCTGGGTGCACCTCTCCAGCGGCCGCGTCTACAACACCAACTTCAACCCCCCCAAGGTCCCGGTAAGTCCCCAGCCGGCAGACCAAACATGCCCCACTTTTTCCAGATTAACCCCCCACCCACACACACCCACACATACCCACACACACACACACACACACTCCCCACCTCCTATTGGCTCCTGCATGCCGCTAGTCAAGCTGGGGATCATTAAGAGTGTTGTAATCTCTGCAGAGTTGGCGGGGGCCTTTGAGGGCTGGCACACTTGGGGCAGAAATGCGTGGGTTGGGTGAGCTCAGAGGGGATGGGCGGCTGGCCTATTTAAACTACACTTTCATACATTTTTATTGTTGTTGTTGTTGTTGTTGTTGTTTTATGTTGTCTTGCTCTGTGTTTGCTCTGTTTGTGTTGACTTTTTAAAGTGACCTCTGTCACTTTAAAAGTCTGAGGCGCTATATAAATAAAACATATTATTATTACAACTGTTAAAAGAGAGGAAAAACAAACAAACAAGCAAACAAACAAACACTGCACAAACAACGTTAGGTGATTCAGCATAGATATGTATGAGCACAATAGCACGTTTAGCTTCCTGGAGTGTCACTTTTGGGTTCCGTCTCTCACTCTTTTCATAATGCCATTATACCCAGAAAACTCAGAGGATTAGAAAAGCTGTCAGAACTGAAGTAGGCCACTCTAGCCTGCCTCTCTGTTACACATGTGGAGGGGTGTGTGTGTGTGTGTGTGTGTGTGTGTGTGTGTGGGTGGGGGGGGGGGGGGTCGTTAAGAACACTGGAGCATTTGTTTGTTTACAGAGGAGATGTGAGCAGAGACCTTTGCACTCATCCTTGCAATTAAAGCAGAGCAAACAGACACGTTGGCAGCTCTGGGGATTATTGTTGGAGGGATAAACAGACTCAGGGCTCCAGTGGAGTGGAGCGTGGTGGGGAGGAACTCAACTGGCGAGCTGGAGAGACCGCGATCGAGTTTCACGTCCCATTTAATGATTTACCTGTGCGCTGCTCACACGCTAATGGGGTGTGAAGCTAAGCTATGCCAGCCAGCCACCTGCCACTGAAGGTCACCTGAGCTCAGGGTGTTTAAGGTGTCTAGGGTGGGGTAAGGTCATCGCAGGACCCACATATGCTGGAGTTGACCCTGTGTGGAAGCTGTATTTGTGTACATTACAGAGACCCGCTTGCCTTCGCATGCTGTCTGCCTGTGTTATGTAAAATATATTCAGATGTGCATTACAGGTGCCATAACATACACTCACTGAGAATGCATTTTAGACTTTAGAATCAGCTATATTGGCCAGGTTTGCGTAAAACAAACAAGGAATTTGACTCTGGTTAATCTTTGCTCTCAAGTACAGCACTCAACAATAACATAAAAAAACAGTAAAAATAGAATAAGGACAGCAAGGCTATGTATAAGAATAAATACAGTATGTACAAAAGTAAGATTCTGTAGCGTAGAAGATTTAAGGATGCAAAGATGTTTGTACACTCTGTCTGAGCACAGAGTAGACTCTGAAATCGTATACATTTGAAGGGTGCTTTAATCCTACACTATGAGCACCTTCACATAATACAAAATGTACAATGACGACGCATTGCATTAAACAATCACGCCTAACTCACAAACAGTATCTGTGTACGGTAGTACGTCAACTCTGAATAAACTGTTTTAAAAAGAAAGAACACACAGAAGTAACTCCACCAGAGATTCATCATCATCGGTCTGGCAATACTTTCGATATTTGACATGAAATACCTGATTACATCCATAACAGCTTCCCTGTTCTTCCTGTTGAATCCAGGGCATCGATGACGTCACAGGGGAGGCCCTGATCCAGAGAGATGACGACACACCTTACACCGTCACCAGACGACTGAAATCCTACGAGCATCAGACGCAACCTGTGCTGGAGTACTACAGGTAGCCATGTTTAACCACATGCACTTCCTGTTATTATCTAAACCTGTGCTCAAGTACTACAGGTAGCCATGTTGGAAACTACATGCACTTTTCTATTATCTAAAGGTGCTTTGCATATTACCCCAACAAACTCCAACAATCTAAAGCTAACAGGCGTTGGTTTTAGTCTTTAGAATGTTCAGAAAAACATCTGCCAGTTCCACTGAAAACTGACTTTTGAAAACTAAAAACTCCAAAAACTATTGAATACAACTTATGTGGTAGTAGAATCTTGACAGCAAACCACCACTACTAGACTTAACTGGAAAGGTTGATTGCAATATATGGCATATTTAGTCGTCTAAACTGTGGCGTGGTCGTTCGACTTGCTATTGTGAGAGAAGAATTAGTGTCTGACCTCTGAACACTCAGTTCAGCCCACTATCTGTAGAGCTGGATCGCACACAGAGTTAATCAGGCTCTGCATCGTGTCTCAACGCAATGGTTACATAACAGACCAGTGTCTGGTATTTCCTGTGAAAACATGCAACTCTGCAGGAACTCCCCGCACTCTACTCTGCTGCACGGCACGGCACGGCACGTCAGTAACAGCGGTTTGGGTCACACAGATTCCACCGCCGTGAACTCAAGAAATGACCCAAACATTCTCTCTCTCTCTCTCTGTGTGTGTGCTCTCAGGAGTAAAGGAGTCCTGGAGACCTTCTCAGGGACCGAAACCAACAAGATCTGGCCACACGTGCAGGCCTTCCTCGCCAGGAAAATCCCCTCGTCCCCGGGAGGCCAGGCAGCTGCAGGGAAGGCCTAGCTCCAGCCAGACTCCTCCGGTTCAGGCCGCCGGTGCCGCTGGCTCAGAGTAAACACCGAGATCAGAAGGAAACGCTGCAATAGGGCCACTGAGAGGGGGCAGGAGCTGCTCTCTCTGGAGTGGGGGGGGGGCACGGTGACCTTGCATGGAAGGTCGACATTTTATAGGTTGTTCTTCTCTGAATGCACTGACCATATCATTTATTGCATCGCGCATGCAGCAGTAAGACTCAAAGTAATACGCCAAAAAACAAACAAAAAAACACATTTTGGCCACAGGCTGTTAAAGCTATTTGTTTATATCATGCTGCAATAAATCATACAGGTCAGTGCATGTTCAGAGAATGCAGATTTCTATCATTGTACCGCAGTGTAGGCTACCTCTTAGTTTTGTTCTCAATGTTAGGGACTGAAGTGCATCGCCTCTGTCTGCACATTTAGAATGCACCTTTGTGCATCAGGTGTGCTGCAGGTATTGGCAAAGAGTCCATCTCCCAGACAGACCAGCCTCTGAGTTCTCTAGTTACTCACAGTTGAATAGTGTGTGGCCTTTGTGCCACGCAAACACACACTTACTCTCTGTACTCGGGAGCGTTCTGGCGGCTGTAGCTCCCCACAAGCCTCTGGAGGAAAGGATCCAACCCAGAGCAGATGATTCACTGCCTTCACAGCCACAGTGCCTGAACAGGGACCACAGGAATGGCAGAGACGGTTTGAGAATAGAGGCCCAAACCGCTCTGTGTGGAGCACCAGTGCAGGTGAAGATGATTGGGTAAATTTAAAACAAAAAGTATTGAATGACCTGTGATGGTGGAGAGAGGACATTAGATAGGCTACTCGTTGAACCAGGGGACTTAAACCACACGTGTGTGTGTGTGTGTGTGTTTGTGTGTGTGTTTTATCATTATCATAGGAACCACTTTTGCTTTGATTGTTGCAGAAATAATTTAATAGTATTTTTCAATTGTGAATCACTCTCGTCTTAAAGTAGGAAAATTGTAGCAGAACCATTTCAATTGCTATGCTGCTCGCGTGTATGCTATGCTAACAAATCTGTTCCTGGGTGCAATGTTTCTGCCTGACCATCCATAGCCTCCAGTAGCAGCATTGCTGGCTGCAATGTAGCAGTGTTTAAGATACTGTATGGGGTGTGACACGTATATTAATGAGTGTTATTGGTAGATCAAGAACAGTTTATAATCACAATCAAGGTATTCAATTGCTATATAGCACTTTAATTGTCTAAATAATGGTCTTAGACTCGTCTGGAAAGGGACAGTCTTAGATATGTAATCTTAAGTCACTATTGCACACAGAATGCCTTGTGATTTTTAAAGTCTTAACATAATTTTCTATGATTCTTATTTTGGTAGAATAAGATTAATGTTATTGAGTGTGGACCATCAGGTTAGAAGACTGCAGCACAGTCTTGAGAATAATATTTTCTTTTTGGCATGCATCACCTGTGACATAAAACAATGTTTGATTTTTAAAAAAAAATAAGTTTGCAATATGAGAAGGGATCAGGCTTTATAAAGATAGTAATAACCTATAGTTTAGAAAGGGATCAGGTTTTATAAAGAATGTAATAACATATAGTTTAGAAAGGGATCAAATTGTTCATACTTGAGAAAATCTGTTTGTGAAATAACTTTTTTCGTGTACTTGTGCTCTGTGCTTTTCCAAAAAGTGTCACGGTCACAAGGACACCCCATTAAAAGGTATTTTAGAATACATTTTATTTTCAATAAATACTTACTAGAAAAACAAATGTTTTCTGTCTCTTTGTCAACACGAACAAACCAACCATGTCCAATACCATCTGGTTCTGCCGACGCATCATTGACGAATAACGAAACACCTCCACACACTCATTTGCGTTAATATTTATTGCAGTAATCCGTCCTCCACAGAACAGTGTCGAGACATTTACTGACATTCTGCCATGAAGTTGTCTATGCCCCGTTTAAAGCAGGCTAACAGAGGAACAGGACCATGGCTCTTCCACACAGAAGGGGAGGACCTCAAAGGTCTAGATGCACTGGGCCACTTTTTGAGCAATGTTACTGGCTGACCTTATTTGGGCAATTGTCTCTCTGACATTAGGCAACACATTTTCATCCAGAGACCTACAATCACCTGTAGGCAGCTTGTTACAGTCATCCAATCAGAACAATAGGAACCGGTCATATAGTTGCCCAGCAACACTGCCCTAGGTGATGGTGCCCAGGGCAACAGTAAGAGCATGGTTGCTGTGCAGTGCTGCTGTGAGATGCCGTAGCACATTCCCACAGGCACTGGGCAGCAAGCTCTTACCTAGATACCTTGGGTCATCAATGGGCAGCTTCTCACACTGGTCACCACCTGCTCAATAAAGGGACCGCATACATCCCCTCTCATGGTCAATAGCAGCTGGCTACGCCGCTCCTTTGCTTCTGGTCAGGCCTTGATTGGGCCAGACGTGGGCCACATCAGGTCCAGAATGCCCTGCTGCCAGCATAAAGAAGTGACCCTGTTTAAGCCATCGCCAAGCACTTGCAGCGGGGGTGGGGGGGTCCATGTGTAATGATCATAAGCTTACATAGTGAAAGTCTTCCAGCATGATGGAAGATCGTTTTCTTGTTTTTTTTTGTTAAGTTGTTCAGAAGATGATATTGAAAACAGTTAGGGGCATAGTATCAGGTTGCCCTCAGCATCGTCCGAGTTCCTCAGTTTAGTGTCTTGGGGAAGACAGGTCTCAATACTGATGGCAAGTATACACTGGCAGGAGCTTATATGTCTTTGGGCAAGTTCACAGCATACGTTTTACAAAACACACTGGCTACATTTATCAGACAGCAGCTTTGAATTCTTTGAATCAATCTGGCTTTTAAAAACAATTCATTGACATGTGACTGGAGATCAGCCTCTGGCGTCTCCCTACCACTTTAACGATTCCCATATCATCTGGATTGGCTGGATCACAATACCCTCCTTGTTGCTGGTTGAAAAATAACCAACAGCTTGACATACGAGAGCTAATGTGTTTCTTCAACTGAACTAGTAAAGACGACTTGTCTGTCAGAATGACTTGTCCCAAGATACTTTAGTTTATCTTTATCCACTTTCTCTGACTTAACGCAAGGAACTACGGAAACATTTCATGAGTCTCTACACAGTGTTACAAGTGCTTGACAGCTGCTTGGGGCATATACCCCCCACCTCCATCCAAACAGTCCTTCACCTGAGACCGTGCAGTCCTGCAGAGTCATGCAGGCAGGGACGTTGTGGGGGGGTGGGGGGGGGCGCTGCTCCAGCCATTATTTCAAGGCCTCTCGTGAGGGCATGACTCAGCAAGAAGTTGAGCACTGAACACTGCCGAGTCACCACCACAGCAGCTGAGCAGTGAAGTACCAGTCGGAGAAGAAGCCCGCGCAGCATTTCTGTCTGGCCGTTTCTGCTTTTAAATAACCATCTTCTCCTTTTCCTTCCTCTCCCTCGTAAAACAGAAAGCCATGGCTTTTCAGATCAAGAAAAAATAAATGAGCAGGAACAACACCCAAGAGAACAGAGAACGATAACAAATATAGCAAAGAAAAATAAAAAAATCTCAAGGCATCTCCTCACAGCACCTTCTGAAACGCGGAGAAGCTCGTCTCCAGTGAAGGCTGGCCGCTTTACCGCTTTGCAGGCCTTTCGTCGCGACCCGCGGTCAATCCACAAGAAAGTAAGCACCAAACAAGTGCCTAAAAAAATACCGTTATCCTGTTTTTCTTTAAAATACTTTAGCTCTTTTTTTTCTCCAAACAAATATAAAGTGCAGCACACATTCAGTCGCAAATAACAAAGAAAATAGTCTGTGAGGACTGCAGCCCTTTTCTTTTATCATCTTCCTCCTCCTCCTCTTCCTCTTCCTCGTCTGCTAGAACGCCCCAAAGTCTGTGGTTTGTTTCTTTTTTCCTAACTGTATGCATCCTATGAGAAGAGAGGAGGAGTGGGAGCGTGTGTGTGTGTGTGTGAGTGTGTGTGTCTGTGTAGGTCCGCCACTACGTCTCCATCATGCGAGAGTCGTCTGCTTCTGTGGTGTCGTCTTTGAAGAGCCGGTCAGCGCTGGTCCACAAGCCCGCCTCCAAGCAGCGTCGCACGTGGTACTCCGCCACCTGGACACGGTCCAGAGACGGGTCCAAGGGAGGGGTCAGGATGATGGACAGATCAAGGAGAGAGGAGAAGCGGCGAGAAGAAGAAACAGAGAAAGAAAGAAAAATGTCAAGTAAAAGCCAATAAGCACCACTTGTTCAATTTGAATCTTCCATTAATGTGCATGGTCTGTCTCTCTCAGTCACACACACACACACACACACACACACACACACACACACACACACACACACACACACACACACAAGCGAGGAGAGAGACAGCTCAGGCTACTAAAGGGTGTGATTGAGCTTTACATTGTGATGGGGGAGGAAACGTCTGTGGCGAGATTAACTGGCCGCTAAAGGAGATTACTGGCGTTATGTAACCGCCGGCGACCCGGCCTCCATTGGCCCTCGTCCTGGGTTTCCATTACGCTATCTACATACTGCTGAAAATGAGAGGAAAGGGTTTTTCCTGCGCACACACACACACACACACACACACACACTTTATTCTGACTTGGCACAGAATCTCCACCTCAAGAATGTGCCCTTTGACGTCCCCCAGCCCTGTGTTAGGGTTTACTAGAGGTCATATCTGCCTACAAACAATTAGTGTATTAGGGTAGTCTGATGAACATTTGGAGGACTTTCAACTGAAGTGACAGAAACGCATATTGTTTGTCAATATGGAGGATCATTCTGTTTGCATGCGTGTCTATGTGGAGGTAGTTCCGAGAACACGACTGAAAGTCAAACTCCATGCATCGTAATGTGTGTGTGTGGTGAAACATGCAACTCCTTTTGGAGAGCGCAACATTGATGTCATAACTTTGTGACGAGAGGGCTCTGGAGATCCAGGACTACAGTTCCATCATATTTGTTCCATCATATTTGTTGCATAACGGTTCACGTCGTCCGCTGTGCCCTTGAGCAAGGCACTAAACCTCCTGTTGCTCTGGGCCAGTGGTCCTTGTTAGGTAACACATATGCACGTTGCTTTAGATAAGAGCATCCGCTAAATGAACATTTAAACTGCATTGGGTGGTGGTAGTGTAGTGGTTAAGGAGCTGGGCTAGCGTGCAGTAGCCTGTAGGGTGGTGGTAGTGTAGTGGTTAAGGAGCTGGGCTAGCATGCAGTAGCCTGTAGGGTGATGGTAGTGTAGTGGTTAAAGGGATATTCCGCCATTTGTGGAAATACGCTCATTTTCCACCTTCCCTCGAGCAAATCGATATTTACCTTGTTTCCGTTCATCCAGCCATTCTGTGAGTCTGGCGATACAACTTTTAGCTTCAGCCTAGCATAGATCATTGAATCGGATTAGACCATTAGCTTCTCGCCTGCTAGCTTCATGTTTAAAAGTGACTAAGATTTCTGGTAATTTTCCCATTCAAAACGTGTCTCCTCTCAAGTTAGAAAGTGCAATAAGACCAACTGAAAATGAAACCTGGCGTTTTTCTAGGCTGATTTGACATGGAACTACACTCTCATCTGGCGTAATAATCAAGGCAACTTGCAGCTACTGGCACTACTACTGCTTGTTGTCTATGGGGACTATTTTCAGATGCTGCGTACGATATCACTGCGCCTATGGTACGTTTGCAAGTTGCCTTACTTATTACGCCAGATGAGAGTGTAGTTCCATGTCAAATCAGCCTAGAAAAAAGCCAGGTTTCATTTTCAGTTGGTCTTATTGTACTTTCTAACTTGAGAGGAGACACGTTTTAAATGGGAAAATTACCAGAAATCTTAGTCACTTTTAAACATGAAGCTAGCAGGCGAGAAGCTAATGGTCTAATCCGATTCAGTGATCTATGCTAGGCTGAAGCTAAAAGTTGTATCGCCAGACTCACAGAATGGCTGGATGAACGGGAACAAGGTAAATATCGATTGTTTTGCTCGAGGGGAGGTGGAAAATGAGCGTATTTCCAAAAATGGCGGAATATCCCTTTAAGGTGCTGGGCTAGCATACAGTAGCCTGTAGGGTGGTGGTAGTGTAGTGGTTAAGGAGCTGGGCTAGCATGCAGTAGCCTGTGGGGTGGTGGTAGTGTAGTGGTTAAGGAGCTGGGCCAGCATGCAGTAGCCTGTAGGGTGGTGGTAGTGTAGTGGTTAAGGAGCTTGGCTATCATGCAGTAGCCTGTAGGGTGGTGGTAGTGTAGTGGTTAAGGAGCTGGGCTAGCATGCAGTAGCCTGTAGGATGGTGGTAGTGTAGTGGTTAAGGAGCTGGGCTAGCATGCAGTAGCCTGTAGGGTGGTGGTAGTGTAGTGGTTAAGGAGCTGGGCTAGCATGCAGTAGCCTGTAGGGTGGTGGTAGTGTAGTGGTTAAGGAGCTGGGCTAGCATGCAGTAGCCTGTAGGGTGATGGTAGTGTAGTGGTTAAGGTGCAGGGCTAGCATACAGTAGCCTGTAGGGTGGTGGTAGTGTAGTGGTTAAGGAGCTGGGCCAGCATGCAGTAGCCTGTAGGGTGGTGGTAGTGTAGTGGTTAAGGAGCTGGGCTAGCATGCAGTAGCCTGTAGGATGGTGGTAGTGTAGTGGTTAAGGAGCTGGGCCAGCATGCAGTAGCCTGTAGGGTGGTGGTAGTGTAGTGGTTAAGGAGCTGGGCTAGCATGCAGTAGCCTGTGGGGTGGTGGTAGTGTAGTGGTTAAGGAGCTGGGCCAGCATGCAGTAGCCTGTAGGGTGGTGGTAGTGTAGTGGTTAAGGAGCTTGGCTAGCATGCAGTAGCCTGTAGGGTGGTGGTAGTGTAGTGGTTAAGGAGCTGGGCTAGCATGCAGTAGCCTGTAGGATGGTGGTAGTGTAGTGGTTAAGGAGCTGGGCTAGCATGCAGTAGCCCTGTCGGTTTACTTTAGCACTTAATCTAGTTGCTCCGGGAGGCGGGGACAATGTAATGACAATGCAATCCTTGTAATATAGTTGGCATACAGTATGTCAAGTCACTTTGGATGAAAAAAGGTGCCTGCTAAATGTAGTGTGATGCTTGATGGTACAGTAGATGTGGTGAATATTTGAGGGCGCGGATGCCTCACCTGTGGGTTCATTGTGCTGAGGGCGTTCTGTAGGGTCTGCATATCCTGAAGCTGGAGTCCCACCTTTAACTCCTGACACAGACAACGCCACACAACAAGCAACACAATCAACAGATGACAGAACTGAAAGCCTCCATACACAGGCAACAATCAGGAGGAGCTGATTGCCAGCAGGAACACATGATCAGTGCTATCCAGCGCACCAATGCATTTACTGACTTTACTGACTTTATTCATTTACTGACTTGTTTCATCTGCAGAAGCATGCTGGCAAAAAAACGTCTCACTCTCATAAATAAAGTCAATAAATGCAGCATGCAGTGATGATGATCATCATTTTCATATTTGACACAAAACTGATAGACAGATTCCTAATCCGCAGGATAATAACACGTCAAACAGGCTTTCTGACCAATGTGAGACCTCCGTTCCCTAACCCGACTTAACCAGTCAGAGCAGACATACAGTCAGGACACGGCCCAGTGTAAACAAGCCAAAGCAGGGCACCCACACTTCCTTCACACACAGACACACACAGACACACACAGACACACAACAGGCCCAGTGTAAACCAGCCAAAGCAGGGCACACACACTTTCTTTACGTTGGGCTTTTCTTTGGGAATGTTTATGGAAATGGGCTCCATCACAGAGATCAGATTTAACATGTGTTCTCTGTGTGTGTGTGTGAGAGAGAGAGAGAGAGAGAGAAAGAGAGAGACAGTGTGTGTGTGTGTGTGTGTGTGTGTGTGTGTGTGTGTGTGTGTGTGTGAGTGTGAGTGTGAGTGTGAGTGTGAGTGTGTGAGAGAGAGAGAGAGAGAGAGAGAGAGAGAGAGAGAGAGAGAGAGAGAGAGAGAGAGTCAGCAAATATTTGCATTTTAACATTTGATGTCAGAACCCTGTATCGGACCCCTCCATGGACTCCTACCGGCGGCAGAGACTCTAGCACCTCTTTGGGGTCCAGCCGGCAGCGTGGGGAGGTGGGGTGCAGCTCACTGGCCTTGGGGGTCTCCAGCTTGGACGTCATGGCGTACTCCTGCACTCTCCGCTTGAAGCCCTCCAGTTCGGAGTGGAAGACATCCAAATAGCCCTCCTGTCCTGCCTTTAACGGAAAAAAGAACCAGAGCCAGGCGTCAAAACAAGGTGTGGGTGATTCATCACATCTAGCGCCCGGCTACAAACAAACCCTTGGAATTCAACGTCCTCGGCTATAAATAATTCCTGAAGGAAACCAGTCGGAGTCAAGATATTGGTCTTTTCAATGGCAGTGAGAGAGTAGCTAGGTCAGGCTTTTATCCAACAGACACATGGCTTCGCAGTGCATGGGTTGGTCTGATAAACTATTTTTAGGTGATGATTTCCCTTGCATAAGGTCTCATCATCTGTCTGTGCTGAGGGCTATGTGACTTATAATTAGGTTTTACTGTAAAATGGGAAATTTGGCCCAGATGCAAACTCCACCAAAAATAATCCCATGCCTCAAATAAATGAGTGAGAAATGCTTTGCTAGAGTTATCATAGAAGTATTACACTAGCCAAATGTAATGTAATGTATTACAAGAATATTCATCAAACAAAATACAGTGTTCGCAAGCTACAGGCCTCATTGCTGAACATTTTAAAAGGCTGAAAAGGTCTGAATCAGTACTAGGTTCAGTACTTTCCACCTGAACCAAAGGGCAATTTTAATTTCTATGTGGATGGTTAAGTCTTCTATGCTCACTTCAAAAACTGTCCCCAGTGCCAGACATAACAGCGACAATTTGGCAATTTCGCAAACTAACGCAATTTAAAAGATGCGGAGAGCGGGCATTCCATCACTCATCTCTTCTCATCTCCTCTCCTCTTTCCTCCCCGGTGAGATCTAATTAAGTCACAGTCTGTTCATCTTGGGACTGTGCTTTGTAGCTTTACACATTTATTTAGCAAAATATGCTAAAGAGAGTTTATCCCCTGTAATGTCCTGATTTTCACTTAGAGCTTTTCTTTTAGGGCTGCAACTGGCATGACACTTCCTACCGATAAATGACATTAATGTGATCCTATTTTTATGTGCTTACGTACAACAATTATTGATAACTATGTGAGGATCATTCCTCTTAACATTATTAAGCCTCTTTTAGACACGAACGCCAGACAATGCCCAGGTAATTGGGTCCAGATCTCAAACAGAGTGGAGTGTTGATGACCCTCAGGCACGGATGTTGCCCGGATTGGACTTGTTTGGGTGGTTTCTGTGTGAGGAGGAGCCAGAAGTGACACCCAATCATATCCTCTTCACAGTCTCGCTCTATAAAGTTATTCTTATTCGCTTCCATCCCACATGGGTGGGAACTCTTATTTCTGTTCACATCATGCACTGTACCGTCTCTCTTTTCCTGAGGTCTGTCCTGTAAGCAGGTGTTTGTTTAAACCCCAGAGCATCACTACTAGGTGCATTTTAGTTCACCATGTTCTCTAAGAGATGCTTTGTTTGTCTTGTAATTACTTACACTCATCCTTTGAACCTCTGTTATAATATTTCTATTACATTTAAGTTAAGCTGTCATGTTGTCAACTCATTCATTACTCACACTGAGTAAGTAAGTAGTACGTTTTATTTACATAGTGCATTTTCTATGCAACCCATGTAACATTTGTAGTGTTGTACGGTAGCAAGGTTGTGTTGAAATGGGGGAGACGAATACTTTGTATGATGCTGTTTGACTGGGCAAGGCCACTGCTATGAGAGACATGTTGAATGTCAGGGAGAGCTCTCTGCTGGCTGATCAGATAAGATAGATCGTATAGAACCATGATGGAGTGTTGAGGACCTACTTTGGCTTTCTGGAAGAACTGTCGGAAGACGCCCCTGGGGTCCTGCTGAGAGCTGCTGGCCATCTCCAGGATGAACTGCATAGCAACCGCCTGATGCGCCACCTGCTCCATCAGCGCAGACTTCTGCAGCAGCACACAACAGCACATACTCAATATGAACACATGCATTACACAGGGAGAGAGGGAGTGAGAGAGAGAGGGAGAGAGGAAGAGAGATAGAGAGAGGGAGAGAGATATCACGCACTAGGGAAAAAAGGTATTTTCCAAATGATTTGATGATGAGTTGATATTTACCCCTTGATGACACACACTAGAAATGGGATAACAGATCACTTGACTAAAAGATGACAATATGCCTCTGCCATTAGAACAGTCCAGACACTGATGAGTATGTTCATGAGTTTAGTGTCATAAGTAGGACTGGTCAATCTCATTAAGCCTTAACACATCTACTTAACGCTTGCAGCTACGCTAACACAGGAAGCCCCTTCTCAAGGACGCCACAGCCATCTTATTGGATTGGCCGCGCAGCTAGACTTCATGACAATATCTACAAATCCAATCCAAGAGTCTGGTGGAAAGGCTTATCCACTGCACTACAACTACTAATAAAGCTGTGTGTTAAAAGAATTCTGGCAAAGGGTAATGATAATGGTACAGATGTGCTGTTAAACTGTGAGTTGCATGTGTCTCAGGAGCCGAAGTTGGACAGGAGTGGGTCCTATGGTGTGATGGACAGGAGTGGGTCCTGTGTTGCGGTGGACTGACCTCCTCGGCCTGCAGCCGGAAGCACCACAGGATCAGATAATTGGCCGTCGCCTCGCAGATCAGGTAGGGATGTTCCGACAGGAAACGCTGACTGTCATCCCATCTCCTCAGCATGCCTGCGCGCACACACAGACACACACACACACACGCATCAGGATGTATTTTGGGTTCATGTGGACTTGACAATGCAATACATAGCCTATGCACCAAGGAAGGCACTCTCTTCTGTGTGTGTGAGATGATATACAGTCTCTTTGCTCTCTGTGTGTGTGAGACGATATACAGTCTCTCTGCTCTGTGTGTGTGTGTGTGTGTGTGTGTGTGTGACAGTATACAGTCTCTCTGTTCTGTGTGTGTGTGCGACCGAATACAGTCTCTTTGCTCTGTGTGTGTGTGACCGAATACAGTCTCTTTGCTCTGTGTGTGTGTGACCGAATACGGTCTCTTTGCTCTGTGTGTGTGTGACAGTATACAGTCTCTCTGCTCTGCGTGTGTGTGTGACCGTATACAGCCTCTCTGCTCTGCGTGTGTGACCGTATAGTCTTTCTTCTATGGGTGTGTGTGTGACCGTATACAGTCTTTCTGGTCTGGGTGTGTGTGACAGTATACAGTCTCTCTGGTCTGGGTGTGTGTGACGGTATACAGTCTCTCTGGTCTGGGTGTGTGTGACGGTATACAGTATACAGAACTACATACAAATAAAAAGATCTGCCTCGACATCCAATCAACACAACAACCGGGTTGCAATGTCAAACTTGGACACTCACCGAAATGTTTGACCTGTTGCTCGTGCTTCTGGACGAACGTTTTGCTCTTGTCCTGATCCATGTAACTGATGCTGCTTTGCATATTGATGATACTCTGAAGCAGACAAGAAACACAATCTCCTTTATAGACCGCTTTCAATCTGTTCCTAGAGACTTTCCGCTTTAAACCGTCAAAATCAATGCAGAAAACATTTTACGTTTATTTTTGTTTATCCCTGAGTTAAGGTTTTAGCTGTTTTTGTTTATCCCTGAGTTACTGTTTACAACAGCATTAATAAAGTGGTTAAAGCACAACCCCCACTATCTTTACACATCATGAAAAGCTCTTACCCTGTTAACAATAATGAACCACTCTCGTCAGACAGCAAATCGGAAAGCACTTCCAGAGCAAAGTGCAAGCACCACTGGAGTGTTTAAAAAATAGCTAGCAGCAAGTGATTAAAGGATCATATCTGTCCCTGGAGTCATCATCAGGAACTTTGCAAGTTATACATAGGGACACTATACTGCCAAAAGTATTTGCTCACCTGCCTTGGCTCACATATGAACTTAAGTGTCATCCCAGCCTTAATATGATGTCGGACCACCCTTTGCAGCTGTAACAGCTTCAACTCTTCTGGAAAGACTTTCTACAAGGTTTAGTGTGCATTTACGGGATTTGACCACTCTTTCAGAAGAGCATTTGTGAGGCTAGACACTGATGTTGGACGAGGGGACTGGCTCTCAGTCTCCGCTCTAATTCATCCCAAAGGTGTATTATTGGGTTGAGATCAGGACTCTGTGCAGGCCAGACAAGTTCATCCACACCAAACTCTGTCATCCATGTCTTTATGGACCTTGCTTTGTGCACTGATGCACAGTCATGTTGGCACAGGAAGGGACCATCCCCAAACTTCCCAAAAAGTTAGCAGTATGGAATTGTCAAAAAAAAATCTCTTGGTTAATGTTGAAGCATTCAGAGTTTCTTTCACTGAAACTCAGGAACCAAGCCCAGCTCAAAAAACCTTGTGGAAATCGTCACCAGAAGAGTTGATGCTGTTATAGCTGCAAAAGGTGGTCCGACATCATATTAAACCCTCTGGATTAAGAATGGGATGAGACTGAAGTAGACTTGAGAGTCAAGGCAGGTGACCCAATACTTTTGGCAATACAGTGTATAATAAACAATTTTCAACTTCTACACAGCCTGGCCCACGCTCAAACGCAGGCGTAAGTGAGCGTGGCGAGCGCTGAGATTGGTTCACCTTGTTGAAGACGTCTCGGCTGGCGTTGGAGCTCAGCTCGGGACTCCTTCTGGGGTCGGGGCTTCCCAGCATGCTCTCCTTGAGGCGCCACTCGCGCTCGGTCTGCGAGAGCTCGGCGGAGGAGGCCAGGGCGCGGGCGCGCTCCTGCTCGGCCGACTCGGAGCCGTGGAGCTCCAGGCCGCAGAGCTGGTCCTGTGCCTCCACCAGCTGCCAGCTGGACACCACCGACGCCTGGACGCAGCGCTGCTGACGCTGGCACAGCGACGCCATGCTCTCCGCACTGGCCTGCACACACACACACGCACACACACACACACATTAATACACGTGTGCTCTCTCACACACACATTAATAAACATGTGTATTACTTACGCTGGCACAGGGACGCCATGCTCTCTGCACTGGCCTGCACTGGCCTGCACACACACACACAGTCACACACACACACACACACACACACACACACACATTAATACACACGTGTGCTCTCTCTCTCACACACACACACACACACAAACACACACACATGAATACACATGTGTATTACTTACGCTGGCACAGCGACGCCATGCTCTCCGCACTGGCCTGCACACACACACACACACACACACACACACACACACACACACACACAAGTGCTCTCTCACACACACAAACACACACACATGAATGGGGTTACATTCTCTCCCTCTCTGTCTCTCTCTGTTTCTCTCTCACACACACACACACACACACACACACACACACACACACACACACACACACACACACACACACACACACACACACACACACACACACACACACACACACACACACACACACACACACACACACACACACTCTGAGGTCTGAAATACACTCTGACCCCCTGAGAAATCCAAATTTAGTGACACAGGAGCCTCTCTAGGGTGTGTGGGGGTCTTGGCAAACAGAGGGGGCAGAAGTGAGGTAAGGGGCTAAATCTTGTAGCATAATTGCCATGGTGACTAAGGAACAAGCACCTACTGTAGACACGCTTTATTTGCCTTTTCCACGTTCCCACCCCAACGGAAAGGATAATTTAATAGCCAAAGTAGTCGCCTCACACTCACACTGCATACAATCTCGGTCTAAGCACTTAGTCACCCAGGCCAGAAACACTTGAAAACATGGTTTCCTAATTGCCAACGACCTCATGGCAAGTGATTTGCCGCATATTTAGCATGGTATGGCAACTTATACACCACCATATTGCTCATTGCGACACTAGAGAATGGGAGAATATGTCTTCATTAGACATCGGAGCGCGTACTGGCCTCTGATGTGATTTACTGAACGGAATAAGATTATCCTCCTGTCATTTGCCCAGTTGGCGGAACATAAATATCACCTCGCAGATGCGGTGATGTCGCAGCTAACAATGAGGGGTGATCTCATAGCCCCACACGCACCGAAAGCTATGTGGCAACCACGCTCCATGGAAAAGCCTGAGTCACTTTTTCAACTTACACATCCCATATTTTTGCTACGATGAAGTGTGTTCTGCGCAGCGAAAAATGCTGTACACACTGTAGGCCACATGGTAGCTTAACGCTGAAGGCTTTTCTGACTGCATACGCAACACACATTGATGTGCCTTACAAACTGATAATAGCTGAATTGATTAACGTTAAGTAGTAAGTCAGATATTTTGCCTGCACTCGCTAGACACTTGGTCCACCATAGCAGTAAGACTAACGTGTTAACACAGGCTAACTAGTCTACAACCATGCAGTTTCATCTGAAAATGTCTAGGGGCAATATATGTGATAAAGTAGCAGCTAATGTACCTGGGCAATATCTCGCTAGTTAAAGCAGTGACAGAGAACATGCTGACAACTATGAGGCTAAATCATACTACATACACTGCGATATATTTCGAAAAGCCACGTTCCAGCTAACTGTTATGCTATCTCGTGTAGCTAACTGGGATTTTTGCCTAACTTGACTCGCTAGCTAACTGTTAGCACAAGTGGCACCTGTCTTGTGTCACAGTAGGAGGGCTTGGTTAACAATATCATAGCTTATGTGTTGCTATTGCATATGATACCCTCATCAGAACTAAATATAGGCACGGTTTATTAGTTGGCAAAGTGAAGAAGTTTACCCCGTGGAGTAGCAGTGAAGTCGAAAGATGATCATTCGAACCGCTGCTGCAGTTGTCGTCCACAGGACACATACTGTTAGACGCTCCACTCCCCTGCCAGTCCATCGTCTAAAGCAAGTCCCAAATCACAGAATAACGTTTGAAGATATCCTCCTAGGTAGGCCAGCCCTCTGCTAGGCAAACAGGCCTTTTAAAATGTCCATTTTCGGTTTGAAAACATCAGTACTCCTCCACGGTGACAACTTCCATGGCTACTGACTCACGTACCACGTGATTTCTAACTTTGGTCATGTGACTCACCAGTTTGCACCGTGTTGCCACCACTGAGTCTGGCTGCAATTGTGCCGATTGAGTCTGTGCGAAATATTGGAGTATTTTTTGTTTAGCCCAAACAGTTTGAGTGAATTAGGGTTGAAGGGAGAAGTAAAAGAAGCGAAGGCATACTTTGATACCATCAGATACAACTACAACTACAGTCATTTGCAGAAAAAATGACAGACCTCTCACAGTAAAATAATCAGGCCAAAACTGTTAACACACATTTTCTCAGTCCAACATCCCCAAAGCCATAAGGATCTTCATCAAACTTGGCATACCTATTCACCTGATGATAAGGACCTGATGAACTGGTGTTGGTACTGGTGTTGTGGGGTCAAAGGTCAAGTCGTCTCCCAAGGAGGTTGAGGGATCTCCATCAAACCTAGTAGGCCTACAGTTAAACATTAAATGTTACACTAACTAACTAGAAAAGCACTCCAATTTTTTTTTTTAATATAATATATTTTATTGATATTATCAGAGTACAAAACCCTCATATTCATATAACCCTCATATTCATATAACAATGTGTACACTATTAGCCAGGAGGTACAGTTACATTCAATAATTCCTTAGTCAAAATCAAGTAAAGACAAAACACATACACATACATCAAAGAAAAAAGGGAGAAATAAAAAATAAAGAAAACAGGAAAAGTTTTAATCACAAATATGAAAAGAGCCCAGGAGGAGAGTTGTCTTAATGGCCTTGGGGCTGGTTAAGGATTGAAGTGTGTTAATGTACACTTTTATGTCATTTATAAACACAGAGAGGAGTGGCTTGCTATTGGAAAATGTACATTTATGAATAAAGTACTTTGCCAGAAGAAATATTAGATTTGCAATGTAAAACACATTTCTTTCTTCATTGCTGAAGTCATGGAAGCCAAACAAGACATGCTTAAAAGAAAAATCTAAGTTCCGTTTTAAATGGGTGAGCACTCCGAAAACATAACCGCTTCCTGGATCCAGACGGTGACACGAATCACTCCCAAAATTCGTCAGATCGGTCATTTCTTCCTTGGGTCATTTCAGACCTTTCCTGAAAATTTCATCGAAATCCCCCGACCTGGAGTACCTTGAGTAATCAATTCATTAGGCCCCTATAGTGAATAAGTATGCTGACTGTGAGGAAGAGCCTTCAAACATCTCAGGAGATATTTGATATCATCATGATGTCCTAACATATTATTTGGAACAGTTTTGAAATATCTTTAAACAACTTGAGCATCATCATGTTGTGCTTTGCTTATGTTGTTGTCTGTATGGTGGCATTGAGTTTCCCCTTTAGGGGA
Organism: Sardina pilchardus; assembly: GCF_963854185.1. Lineage (NCBI taxonomy): Eukaryota > Metazoa > Chordata > Actinopteri > Clupeiformes > Clupeidae > Sardina > Sardina pilchardus. The sequence continues at coordinate 28,579,097 of NC_085007.1, forward strand.
TTATTAAAGTTATCCTTGTCCTTATCATGTATCTGATCTGAGTGTTTGCTCAATAACTCATAGCTCTATAACCCACACGCCATCACCTCATTGGCTGCAAGACTACTACACAAGAGATATTGTGAAATGCAGTGTTGGGAAGGTTACTTTAGAAATGTAATGTGTTACAGTTACAAGTTACCCTGTTTAAAATGTAATAGTAGTGTAACTATTTGAATTACTTTTTCTGAGTAACGTAACTAATTACTTTTGATTACTTTTTGATTACTTTTCCGATTTTTTAATGATATATATACTCCCCAAATCCATGCGAAGATTTCGGCCTTGGTCTACAGGCTGCCGAGCAGTTCTGTACAAGCGCACAAGGCAGCAAGGGCATTCAATACATGAATTAGCATCACATTTTTTGTGAGGATAATATAATGATAATCATAACACGTTTACAGGCAGGCATGTAGGCCTACGCTGATGGTGCTGTAGACGTGATAGAGCCTATCAGAAGGTCCCGTATCAAACTATGGCTGTGGAGGGAAACAGTTCTTTTTACATAGAATATTCTTTGCAAGGTTTTGCTGACAATATTGAGATGTAATTCAAATTGTAATTTTGAAAAATTGCAAAAGTACCTGTAATTGAATTACAAATGTTTCTACAGTAACTGTAATATATTACTGTTACATTTATTTTGTAATTTAATTACGTAACTCAATTACATGTAATGCGTTACTCCCCAACACTGGTGAAATGTGACCAAGATGCTGGGCAAAACCAACCTTTTACTGTCTATGGCAAAACCGGGCCACGTCTCTGGTTTCCTAAATGTCAATTTGATGGAAACAGTCCCCCCTTCTGGTCAGTTTGAAATCCAAGCATTGTAGGTTGTGTTACTTCATCTATCATACGTAAAGAAACAGCCACTTGATATAAAGTGTTCCGGTCCTGATTTACGGAAGCGTAGGAATACAAACATAGGCTATCTTGTAGTTAGCAGTGGTGTCCAAGTTTCACGAGTAAGTCCGTTTCTGATGTTAACGTGAATTGTATTCGCGTGATTTACATATCATGAAACTGTATGATAAACATAAGATCATGTCATAGAAGGGAACGCGTAACGTTACTCCAAAAGTCAACATGACCATGCTGGCTAGCTCTCAAGTCAAATAAGCTAAACGTTAACGTTAACATTAGCCAGCACTTGCGAGTGACGACTGTCATGTGCACTCTTGTTTGTTCAAACAGTGAAATACATCAGTGAATTATGTTAAATATTAAGTTCAAAGGGCAGTCACGCCATTACGTTGTTTTTGCTTCTGAAAACATGCCATGTTAAGCGACGAGTGAGCAGTAGTGTCTCTCTCTCTTTCGCTTTAACTTGCTGGTAGTTAGTTAGCTAACTGCACGACTTTGTGTATCCTGCTTTGGCAATTCGAACAGCGTGGGAAAGTTTTCGGGGAACAGTAGTACGACGTTGGTTGTATGTAGTATGAATATTAAGCAAGGTAGCTATTTTCCATAAATGAACTAGCTTCAGCCATCTAATGCTACTGATACATCAGAAGACTTTGGCAAAATTTGGGAAAGATTCTTGAAAGATTTGAGTCTCTTAACTAATACACCCAAGTCAAGCTTTACTTAAAAGATAACAATCTTTCAAGACTCTTGTCTAGGATTACGAGCTGATGGATGCTGAATTTTAACTTGGTTAATTTCACTGCTGAAGTTTATACTGCTAGAATACATTTTTACACCTTGTGGGAGAAAATATGCTCTTAATTTAGCCACTTTTAGTCACCTCACTTCCATTCTTAAATCGGTCATTTGTGTGGCATACTTTCAGATTTTTTTTTTTATCTTGATATACCCTAGTTGTTTTTTGTCATGTGTTGTAAGACCTTGTAATGAGACTTGAATGTGAATTATTTAGCTCAACTAGTGGTGCATTTTACCAAAAAATACAAGCTCACCTTTTTAAAAATTCAAATAAGTAGATACATAAGAAGCGTCAAGATTGTTGTGGTGAGAGACTGTTACATGTAGTGGCCAGATGGTGGCGGCAGAGCACCGAGGAGTGTACGTGAGGCCCTCCAGCCAGTAAACTGCGCCGCCGAGTGCCAGGAGCCTCCCACCGGGCCTGCGGAGGGGAACAGTCCAGACTCCAGACCTAAAAAAAACATCCTCAGCCTCAAAAGCACGTCGCCTAGCCAGCTGGCAGCCAACCTCTACTTGGTCTGCTGTTCCCACAGGGAGAGGGAGAGAGAGTCTGTGTGTGTGTGTGTGTGTGTGTGTGTGTGTGTGTTAGACAGAGACAGACAGAGAGTGTACGTGTAGGATCAGGCTCAAGTTGTGTGTGTCTTGACACCTAAAGCATTTTTCATTTATTTTTTTTTCTCATCACTTGAATCATCAGGGCGAAAGGTAGCAATTATGTTTTATGGGTGCATGCTTCAGTCTGTTCAATCTACTTCATACACTTCTTATCTGTTGTGCACTTACTGGTGTTGACAGCATAACAGCAGAAATGGAAGCCCAAACATACCCCCCACCCCACCCCACCCCCACCATTATAAGTGATTGGAAGTTTGCCAACAAAACATGAGGAAAATGTATTTCATGCGGGGTGAGCATTCCTGGAGTGGAGGCCACATGAAATTATTAAATCAGGCCACTGCCAACACAACAACTGCGCTGGATTGCACAAAGTGTTTCAGCCCGTTTGTCAGAGCTGCACAACCCCCCCTCCACCCCCCCACCCAATCTTTGTCTCGACTCTCAGACGGATAAATGAAAATTACCGGTTTGTGTGTGCAGTAAAACAACAGCCACCCACCATCTTCATTCCCTGCCGTGCCAAGAATTGTATTAACCGAGTTGCATATTTTACCAGCCTTGTCAGCAGCTCCACGACCGACCATGGATCTCCTTACTAGAACCTGAGCTCTCGGCCAATCATGTGCTCCATGGTTCAGTGGGTTATGACTGTCTGGTTTGTCTTTTTTCTCTCTCCCGCTCTCTCTCCCAGGGTGCTAGAGCGTCCATCTTCCCGAGGGCCCCCCCTATCCAAGCAGCATGAGTCAGGCTCTGCAACCTGAGGGTGAGTATCTGCACAGCGCCAAGGGGGGGGGGGGGGGTATTTGGGAGGTAGGTGTGTGTGTGTGTGTGTGTGTGTGTGTGTGTGTGCAGGCTCTGCAACCTGAGGGTGAGTATCCACACAGCGCCGAGACGGCCGTGAGAAGTAGCCGAGCCCAACACGTGCACAAGCAGGCACAAGCCCAAAACGTCGTGTGTGCCAGTCATGCCCTCCATAACCTCTTTATCTCTCTAGACAGTTCACACAGCGTTGTCTCCTCTGTGGTGTAGTGTAGGCTTGTGCACACTGGCACACGAAGGGTATTTAATATGAAATCATTTGCATAATGCATCTGAGAGAAGTTCTTATCACATAACCAGAATGCCTGTAAATGATCCGTCAATGCACATTCTTCCTTAATTAAATATCTGTGGCTTTAGATTCGAAAGTAGACACTGTCAGTTCGGTTCTCTGTGGTCAAGTGAAAATGGCGCTTATACCTCAGAGCTGTCCAAGAGCTTATATGTAGATGGCTGGTATCTAACAGTGATCCGAGTGCGGCTTCTCGTAGCTTTAACATTAGAGCATGCAGTGCAGTTGAGGTTGGGAGATGTGTGTGTGTGTGTGTGTGTGTGTGTGCTCGCGCGCACATTGCTTGGCTATTGTGTGCAGAGCCAACCACGCTAAAACAGAAGGGGGGGGGGGGGTCAAGGGAGGAGGGGGGTGCACATTGGGGGAGAACGAAGCCAACCAACTGCTCTCTGCTGCACTGAAGTAGGCTGAGCTGAGCGAGAGAGAGAAAGAGAGAGGAGAGAGAGGAGAGAGAGAGATTTTAGGTGTATGAGAGAGGTGCAAAGAATGTGAGAAGCCTCAAGGTGTGCCAGAGAGAGAGAGAGAGAGAGAGAGAGAGAGAGAGAGAGAGAGAGAGAGAGAGAGAGAGAGAGAGAGAGAGAGAGAGAGAGAGAGAGAGAGAGAGAGAGAGAGAGAGAGAGAGAGAGAGAGAGAGAGAGAGAGAAGCCCTTTGGTGTGCGTTCCCAGGCTGTCCGTCAGGAAGGCTGGATTTTTTAACACCGTGACCACCGTGTTGCCCTTTCCGGGGGAAATCCGAGACAAACACGGAGCGGCGGGGGGAGGGCAACAGGAAAACTAGGCCCTGGGAAGAGGGGGGGGAGAGGGGGAGGAGAAGAGGGGGGGGGGGGGTAGCGGGTTGCTTGCGGAGAATCGGGCGGTGTAGGCCAGGCCACACATGGAGACGGAGGTTGGGGTTGGACTCAGAGAGAGCATGTAGCTGTTGCGTTGGGGTTGGACTTAGAGAGCGCATAGCTCCCTCCTGGTTCTCCTTTGTTACCAGGGCTCCCCCAGTCAACCCCCCCACCCCCCCGCCTCTTCTCTGCCTCCTCAAAAATGTCTCATCTCACAGGCTTGTGGGGTTTGAAATCGTTCCCAATCACAAAGCCCAACACCTCTCCAGCAACAATAGCCACCTCTGCTCTCGCGGTCACGCATATTAAATGTTAATTTTGTAGCCCCCCCCCCCCCTTCTCCCTCTCTCTCTCTCTCTCTCTGTGTCGTGGTTCAAATTGTTTAGCCGGTTAGTGCATGTAACAATGTGGAGGAGAGGAAAGAGAGAGACGGGGTAATGAGCACCTTTGTGATTTAAAAGAGACTCGTTGAGTTTTAAGTGCATTGTCCACAGGAAAAGAGAAGAAAAGAAATAGAAAACGGAATTTGCCAGAAGAATGTGAAAAGCATTGCGATCTTATCTCAATACCACGACCCCCCTGTGTGTGTGTGTGTGTGTGTGTGTGTGTGTGTGTGTGTGTGTGTGTGTGTGTGTGTG
>NC_085007.1:28591503-28594003 GCF_963854185.1 Sardina pilchardus
CTGGGTGAGCCGCCACACACACACACACACACACACACACGCACACACACACACACACACACAGACACACACACTGGCTCTGGTGCTCCTGAGGTCCTGGCCGGTTCACTGGTCAAAGACCTGGTGGAGCAACAGTGTAACAGCAGCAACATCTTGCATTTATATTGCTCTTGATCAAGGTAACATCAATGCAACATTAGTACAACATCAATACAACGTCAATGCAACATCAGTGTAACATCATTACATCATGAGTGTGTGTCTGTGTGTGTGATTGTGGTCTAAGTATAACATCAATACAACATCAATGCAGCATCAGTACAACATCAAGTACATAGAAACCACACATAATGTGTTTGATGCATACTGTATGTACGTTCTATTCTGCCAGTTCCTTTGGATATATGGCTGTCTGGGACAATATTAGATGTCTTGGAAAGGCTTCAGCCACTATCATATTTGTTGTTTTAACAATGTTGTAAGGAATATATCTGTGTGTGTGTGTGTGTGTGTGTGCATGCATGCATGTGTGTGTGTGTGTGTATGTGTGTGTAGGTTATGGGATGTCAGGAGATCTGAGGAGTCTGGTGGCCACCTGGCCTGAGTTCTCAGAGCAGCCGCTGAAGGTGGAGGGAATGTTGGATCTGCTCCACGTACATCAGAAGGTAACACACACACACACACAGGGATTAAAGTTTTCCGGCACCGGGCGTGCGGCCATTGACTGCGTTCATTTTTTTAAATATTATTTATTTGTTAACGCTATTGAAAAACACGCAGCATTCGTTAAACTGAATTTCCTTTCCCTGCTCTCCCTCTCTGTCACTCACGCGTCACGCACCCTTTAATACACACTCACACACACACACACACACACACTCAGACACAAACACAGACTCCCCTTCGTGCACACCGCGTCTGTCTCCATAACGAGATCATCCCTGGAAGCGCGGTCGCACTGATGCACTGATGCACCTGTCGCTGCGGGTGGAAGCATAAATTCTTCCGCAAATTTTGTAGACTGCGTGCAACTTTATCAAACCGTATAAAAGTAAACGAGTTCTCCTTGGCCCGCTCTCGTGCGCACTCAATGAACACCCGCCCCTCGACATGCACATTTAATCCAAACAAAACATTCACAATCGTGAACGCAATGACGCACAGAAGACGACTAGCTGAATTACTGTTAAATACGGTTAGCATCATTAGTAGGCTATGCTGCACACGTCTGATTAAAACTCTGCATTCAAGTTGATTGACCATCTCAATACCAATGTTTTTCAACTCCAAGATTAAAAGGGCCTGTCCCAAGGAGAAAAAGTATGAGCTTACCTTGAAACTTAAACACACGTGGGGACACTGAACAGTCCAACCAGCTAGAGTATGATAAACTAGCCAACTACAGTATGCTACTTTGTTTACAATATTTTGAGGCTTCAATCAAACAGCTGAATTTAAGAGGTGGAGTTGTAATATGAATAGCAGGCTATAGCCTAAGATGCATAAAGTTTGCTGTTATGAATATCAGAAATGTCAGTATACAGAATGTATAAATAATTACACGGGGGTGTGTGCTTTACATCTTGTTAAAAAAATCATTAAATAAATAAATTCACATTATATGAAAGCAAAGTGATAAAAAGTCAGACATTAGGTGACCACCACACATTGCCTTCTAATCTGTGGGAAACACTGTTATTACTCTTTAGAATTAGAATCATTGTCTTTTTTTGAATACCTTAACTTAAATGGTTTCAACTAAATCTTATTCTTCAAATGCCTGCCTTCCAATTTCACATATCCTGACAACATGACACCTTATGATTGTAGGTCAATTTGTAACCTGTCAAAGACAAAGATTAGCAGCAAAACTTGATATAAAAAGAAATCATAAATGCTACATGTAGCATATTGTAGTGTGTTGGACTACTATTGCCACCTATTGGCCTTTCTTGGTGTCCAACATCACAAACAAGGCCTGTGTCGTGTGCAAACACTCCAAAAAGTACACCGGTTTCCAATCGATCGACCAACATAGTGTCGTATAGAGTCGCATGCACGAGTCTAAAAAAGTTCAGGCTCAGGATATCTTTTTGCTTTAATCCCTGCACACACACACATACACACATACACACACACAGACACAAATTAAAAGACAGATTCAGGATTTTTAACTCCGTGCAGGTGCTTTAGAGTCAATTCTGTGACTTTAACTTAAGTGAGTAATGTGGTCAGTTCTTATAGTTGTCATGACAACCGTAGCTGCTGTGTTTTGTATCACCTGAAGCTTTTTGATAGTCTTCACAGTCTGCTGACCTCTCTACTCTATGTGTGTGTGTGTGTGTGTGTGTGTGTGTGTGTGTGTGTGTGTGTGTGTGTGTGTGTGTGTGTGTGTTTGCTCACGTCCAGATCCAGATGAGTCGGCGGGGGGGTGAGGGGGGCCCGCGGAGCGTGGAGGTGGGGGACGCTGACAGTCCCGGTCGGGGCGGTGGCTCCTCGG
>NC_085007.1:28599003-28601503 GCF_963854185.1 Sardina pilchardus
AGCTTCAGTGGCTAGTTTACAGTAACACAAAGCACAAAGCTGATATTATCTTGTCCCTTTTATGTGTGTGTGTGTGTGTGTGTGTGTTTGTGTATGTCGGTGGTGGTTCCGTGTGTGTGTACATCTGTGTCTGTGTCTGTGGGTGGTTACACGTCTCTATGAGTGTGTGTGTGTGTGTGTGTGCGTGCTTGCATGTTTGTGTCTGTGTGTGGGTGTTTGTACTGTATGTCTCTCTGTGTGTGTGTGTGTGTGTGTGTGTTTATCTGTTTGCCTGCTTTTCTGTGTGTGTGTGGGTTTCATGTCTCGCCCTCTCTCTCTGTGTTTGTGTGTGTGTTTCTGTTTGCCTGTTTGTCTGTGTGTGTGGGGGGTTACATGTCTGTCTGTGTGTGTGTGTGTGTGTGTGTGTGTGTGTCTGGTTACATGTCTCTGTGTTTGTCTGTGTGTGTATGTGTGTGTGTGTGTGTGTGTGTGTGTGTGTATGTGTGTGTGTGTGTGTGTGTGTGTGTGTGTGTGTGTGTGTGTGTGTGGTTTCATATCTGTGTGTGTTTGTGTGTTTGCCTCTGTCTGTGTGTGTGTGGGTGGTTGCATGTCTCTGTGTTTGTGTTTGTGTGTGTGTGTGTGTGTGTGTGTGTGTGTGTGTGTGTGTGTTGGGGGGGGGGGGGGGTGGTTGCATGTGTGTTTGTGTCTGTGTGTGTCTGTGTCTGTGTGTGGGTGGGTGGTTGCATGTCTCTCTGTGTGTGTCTGTGTGTGGGGTGTAAGCAGAAGGACTGTGATCAGGCCCCTGCTGCGGAGCTGTTGTCCCTGCGTGTGGGGTCGGGTGCTGGGGAGGGAGGGCCGCCGGTGGCCCCCCAGGAGCTGCGGGTGGTGTGTGACAACATGCTGCAGGGGCTCGGGCGCTACCTCCGCTGCCTGGGCGTCAACACCGTCATCCTGGAGAACGTGGATGACCACAAAGTAGCAGCCAAGGTGAATTAAAATGCACTCACACACACACACATACATGTATGCACGCACACACACACACACACGCACGCCTAGGCACACACACACTCCATACCAGAGGGTGGACTGCAAAGTCACTGGAAGATGATTCAAACATACATGCACACACAATCACACATGCACACACACACACACACACACACACACACACACACACACACACACACACACACACACACACACACACACACACACACACACACACACACACACACACACACACACACACTCTATACCAGAAGGTGGACCGCAAAGTCACCGGAAGATGATTCAAACATAAATGCACATACACGCATGCATGCACACACACACACACACACACACACACACACACACACTCTATACCAGAAGGTGGACTGCAAAGTCACCGGAAGATGATTCAAACATACATGCACATACACGCATGCATGCACACACACACACACACACACACACACACACACACACACACACACACACACACACACACACACACACATACCAGAAGGTGGACTGCAAAGTCACTGGAAGATGATTCGAACATACACTCACACACACGCCAGCCAGACTTAAGATCTAACATTTGTTTTTTCTCATTTCTCTCACTAGAGCCCTTTTACTGGCATCGGAGCTTTTTCCAAGAACCTCTGAAAACATTCTTTACAATTCTAATTCAGCTAAAATAATAATAGTAAAAGAATATGATGAATAAAAATATCCCTGAGGGTTAATTGTAAGGAAAAACAAACACAGCATGACATACAAACATGACGCAACAAGCACAACATGACATACAAACATGACACGACAAAATATTTTTTTTATCTGTTTCATTGGTGCCAAGTTGGTCTGCATGTTGAGAGCAGCTGAAAGAGGGAAGGGTGTGTATTCTCACTGTAATGTGTGTTTGTAAGTTGTTATTAGTATCCTTGCTGTAAAATGTGTGTATCTATGTGTGTGTGTGTGTATCTGTATCCTCTCTGAAAAGTGTGTGTGTGTGTGTGTGTGTGTGTATGTGTATCTTCGCTGTAAAGTGTGTGTGTGTGTGTGTATCTGTGTGTATCCTTGCTGTAAAGTGTGCAGTGTGTGTGTGTGTGTATGTATCCTCACGGTAAAGCTGTGTTTGTGTGTGTATCCTTGCTGAAAAGTTTGTGTGTGTGTGTATCCGTATCCTCGCTGTAATTAGTGGTCAGAGTGCGGGCAGGGTGTGCTTGTGTTCTCATGCCGGACCTCACGGCTCAGTGACCGTTGACCTTTGCCCTGTGACTGTCTCAGAAGTCCACTTCCTCTTCCTGTTCCCCTCTCTAGCTGGCCCGCACTGAAGACAGGGTCATCCTCACTTCCGGCCAGCCGTACCAAACCGTGAGTGACTCAATGTGTGTGTGTGTGTGTGTGTGTATGTGTGTGTGTGTGTGTTTGTGTGTGAGAAACAAAGAGAGTGAGAGAGAGTGAACTATATGAGGTGATAACAGATGTGTCTGCTAACGCTTTGTTCTGTGTGTGTGTGTGTGTGTGTGTG
>NC_085007.1:28606503-28619003 GCF_963854185.1 Sardina pilchardus
TGGATGGTTGGGTTTTCGGTGGCAAACTAACTCTCCGTGCTGCTCCACTTAAGGTTACAGCCGGGTGATGAAGGCGCAAGTGGGCCGACATGTTGGATGTGTTACCTTTATTAGGTGATCGTTGTGAAGCAGTGCTTGCAATGCACACTGTGCTTTGTTTACTGACGGTCTTTTTGCCTTGTTCGTGGGCTACTTCAAATGTCGCCATGATCATGCAGCCGCCGGTACAGTTTGTTTCTTCTCACATGACTCCTTCATTTGCATTTCAACGCGCTTATTGGCTCTTGGGAAATTCAGTAAAATTCTGATTGGTTGTTGCAAGGTTGACGAGAGGCAAGCTGAACAGTCAGAGAAAACGCATCCCCCGGGTCCTAAGCACTCCTCTCTATCGCTCCCAGGCTACGCGCGCGCAATAACCTTGTATTAAATAAAAAGTTTAATGTCGCGTATACCGAAATATTGCGGTTTAGGTGAGTCTATTGAACCGAACAGGCCAAACCGAACGGTTCAATAAATTATTGAAAACCGTTGCATCCCTAACAGACACACACATCCCTCAACCACACACACACACACACACACACACACACACACACACACACACACACACACACACACACACACACACACACACACACACACACACACACACACACACACACAGAGAGACCACCCTCCAGTAGTTCGTCCCCATGTCCCTCATGAGGTGGGTGGTGGTGGTGGTGGTGGTGGTTCTATATGACCACCTACTGCTCCTGTGAGGGTGGCCCTCCGACTCAGTCTTAAAGGGATATTCCGCCATTTTTGGAAATACGCTCATTTTCCACCTCCCCTCGAGCAAAACAATCGATATTTACCTTATTCCCGTTCATCCAGCCATTCTGTGAGTCTGGCGATACAACTTTTAGCTTCAGCCTAGCATAGATCATTGAATCGGATTAGACCATTAGCTTCTCGCCTGCTAGCTTCATGTTTAAAAGTGACTAAGATTTCTGGTAATTTTCCCATTTAAAACGTGTCTCCTCTCAAGTTAGAAAGTGCAATAAGACCAACTGAAAATGAAACCTGGCGTTTTTCTAGGCTGATTTGACATGGAACTACACTCTCATCTGGCGTAATAATCAAGGCAACTTGCAAACTACTGGCACTACTACTGCTTGTTGTCTATGGGGACTATTTTCAGATGCTGCATACGATATCACTGCGCCTATGGTACGTTTGCAAGTTGCCTTGATTATTACGCCAGATGAGAGTGTAGTTCCATGTCAAATCAGCCTAGAAAAACGCCAGGTTTCATTTTCAGTTGGTCTTATTGCACTTTCTAACTTGAGAGGAGACACGTTTTAAATGGGAAAATTACCAGAAATCTTAGTCACTTTTAAACATGAAGCTAGCAGGCGAGAAGCTAATGGTCTAATCCGAATCAATGATCTATGCTAGGCTGAAGCTAAAAGTTGTATAGCCAGACTCACAGAATGGCTGGATGAACGGGAGCAAGGTAAATATCGATTATTTTGCTCGAGGGGAGGTGGAAAATGAGCGTATTTCCAAAAATGGCGGAATATCCCTTTAAACCTGTCCCTCAGGCTTGTGCTCTCGCTCTCTCTCTCTCCCGCTCTCTCTCTCTCTCTCTCTCTCTCTCTTGCTGTCCCTCTCTCTCTCTCTCTCTCGCTCTCTCTCTCTTGCTGTCTCTCTCTCTCTCTCTTACCTTCTGTCACTATGTCACACCATTTGTCACCTTTCCTCTTCTGTCTCTGCTTCCACATATGGCCCATGCTTCTCACACACACAGTCTCCATTTCTCTCTCTCTCTCTCTCTCTCTTCCTCTTTCCATCCCACACCATCTCCGTCTCTCTCTCTCTCTCTCTCTCTCTCTGTTGCTTTTTCTCACACGGACTCTCTTTCACTCTGCTGGAGTTTGATGTCACTTTATCAGATGTCGTATGAATATCCGGTGAGCGATCCGCGCAACCTTCTCTCAACCTTCGTAGAACCAGATGACAACATTCTCACTTTGATATCAAGATCTTTGCGCCGTACCAATCAACATAAATCATGTTACTCAAGCAGTTCACAGCACGACTGTGTCACAGCGTGGTTAATTCCCACACCAACCCATTTCAACCTCATCCTCATTTCACAACACGAAACCTACACAATCTCTTCACAGCCAGAGCCACTGAATCTCGACACGTTTTTTCACGCCACAACAGAGTAAACGTGTCACAACACAATTCATTCACACTGTACGTAAGCGTGTAATCGCGAGGCCAATCGCCCGGCGCGGCCTGCCCTCTACGCAGCGCTGCGACGGCACCTCAGGCTCCGACTGGTAGAGGACGATGTGGGCGCCCGTGATGGAATGTGTGACAGCCTATTGACGAGCAGTCGAGAGAGACTGAGAGAGAGAGAGCCTGAAAGAAAGAAAGAGAGAGAGCGAGGGAGAGAGAGAGACTGCAAGAAAGAGAGGGAGAGAGAGAGACAGTCTGACTCTATAGGGGTAGTTGGGGTGGGGGGGTTGAGTGAGCCAGGGAGGGGGTGTGGGGTGTGTTGAGGTCCACTCTGGGTCTGGTATGTGGAAAAGCCCACCCAGGCGAAGTTAACCCTTTTGTTATCTGATTGTAAAGTCCTTTGATTAACAGTGGATGGGTCCCCCCCCAACCCCCAACCCCCAACCCCCCCGGCTCCTGCAGCCATCCCTGAACACCCTAGACCACTGTGTGGCCCAGCCATACCCCTCACCAATCATTAACCCCTGTGCTACACACACACACACACACACACACACACACACACACACACTGTTAATTCCATGGTCTATCTCTCTTGGTCTTTTCTCAACTCTCCCATGCAGCACACACACACACACCCACACACACACACACACACACAGATAATTACAGTTCTGTAAACAGCAGGTAAACATCACTATCCATCTTCATATGCATACCAGAAAATCCTGTTTTGGTTCCCATGACGGAGGATGACATGGAGGCAGGCATATCTTAAGCCAGCCAGGGTCCTTCCGCTCGTGGGCGCTAGCGCCGCGAGTGACCAGCCTGGCATTCCTGGGAGTTTATCTAGTCGCGATATGACGAGGGGGTGGGGGGGGTTTGTCAGGGTGATGGATCCCTACACACACTTCCGTGAGCTTGCTGGAATGTGGTTCCCAGGCTCGCTACAAGCCCTGCCGTTTGAAGAGCCGAGATAAAGAATGAGGGCTACTGCACGTGTGTGTGTGTGTGTGTGTGTGTGTGTGTGTGTGTGTGTGTGTGTGTGTGTCTGTTTGACCATCGTGAACTTGTAGGAATGTGTGTGTTGCAGGATGAGTCAAGACATTGTCATAGGCCAGACAGTAGAGATGTTGTGGAGATAAGAGATGAGGGAATGGTGTGTGTGTGTGTGTGTGTGTGTGTGGGAATGGAGTGTGTGAAGAACTTCAAACAGACCAAGAGTGTGGTGGAGGAGAGGAGAGGGGCAACTTCAGAGGAATGGAATGAACATTATTCAACAATAGCTTTAGCCCTGCCCTCCTCTCTGTGTGTGTGTGTGTCACTCCTTCTGTCTGTAATTGATATTGTTTGTCTCTCGTTCACTGTTTCAGTTTCTCTTCCGTCCTTTTTACCTCTCTCTCTCTCTCTCTCTCTCTTTCCCTCGTTCCTTTTCTCTCTTCCTATCCTAGTAATTACAGTGCATGAAAATGCACTGTACTGTTCTTCCTATTCTTCTTATTATTACAGTGCATGAAAATGCACTGTACTGTTCTTCCTAGGCTTCTTATTACAGTGCATGAAAATGCACTGTACTGTTCTTCCTAGGCTTCTTATTCTTCTTCTTCTAACGCACGCAATTCAGCTTCAACCGCTTAACGTAGAAACTCCATTCAAACTATGTCGCGTAGGTCTTACTTACGCGATGTGTGCTTTGTATTTTTCAACTTTGTAACTTTTATACTTTTTAAACTATTAGTTAAAAACTATTACAATTTCCCCCATAGACTTAACATTGCTCATTATGACATCACGGCAGCAATTAGAATCTTAGGCCAGGTGGCCGGCCACCTGGGCACCAACTGTCAGTTTCTCTACCATACAATCTCTCTGAAGACTACATATTATGTTCCCCTGTATCCTCTGCGCACAACAGTATCAAAATAAGTCCTCCTAATTCCATCCAACTTTATATCCATTCATCTTCTTCAAACCATTCACTCATCCACCCATTCTAAACAGTCTGCCTATCAACATCAATAAGACGCTCTACATTCAACTTTTAAACAATCTACTCTGTCTCAGGCTGGCTCTCTTAAGACTAGCCAGTTAAATTGATTACACCTGTATCTGTATCCACTACTCTCAGTAGAGAGCTGTGTCTCTCCATTCTACAAGAATATAAGGCACATTCCATCCAACATTCTATCCATTCATCTTCTTCAGACCATTCACTCATCCACCCATTAAACTGTCTATCAACATCTATTAAACAATCTGTCTATCAACATCCATTAAACTCTCTGTCTATCAACATTAATTAGACTATCTACATTCAACTTTTAAATTATTTACTCTGTCTCAGGCTTTAAGAGTAGGCTACACTCTGTCTCTCTTAAGACTAGCCAGTTAAATTGATTACACCTGTATCAACTACTCTCAGAGAGCTGTATCAGTGTCTCTCTTAACAAGAATATAAGGCACATTCCATCCAACCTTCTATCCATTCATCTTCTTCAGACCATTCACTCATCCACCCATTAAACTGTCAATCAATATCTATTAAACAATCTGCCTATCAACATCCATTAAACATTCTGTCTATCAACATTAATTAGACTATCTACATACAACTTTTAAAGTATTTACTGTGGGTCCCTCTCAAGCAGCGTTTATATGTCCTCCCTCGCTCCTCGATCCTCAATGATCTACATAAAGAAAGATAGAAGAAGGGCTAGACTATCCCATTGTTGCCGCTCCATCATTCTTTATGTAGATCAGTGAGGAGCGAGAGAGGACGCATAAACGCTATATGAGGGGCACCTTCTGTCTCAGGCTTTAAGCATACAATCTCATTAAGACTACAGATCCTGTTTCACTACTTCCTCTGTCCACAACTGTTTCAAAATAAAGGTCCTCACTGCAATAATACCACTGAAACTACTCAACTATTGAACTGTTCAACCATTCCAACTGTCAGTTATCATCCACTATGCCTCCAGTCAACTACATGAAACCTCCATGTACCTAGCAACCAACATAGCAACCATTAAAATTAAGTGTTTATGACCGTTTCCATAGCAACCAACATGATTATACTGCAGTAACTTATTGTTTCCTGATAGTGGCCACCATGGATACCCTAGCAACAAATGTTTCAAAATAAAAGTCCTCACTAGCAAGTTAGCTAGTTAGCATGGTTAGCATAGTTAGCATTGTTAGCATAGTTAGCATTTTTAGCATAACTGCAAAAAATCATCAACTAAGTTAGCTAATCAACCTGGTTAGCATTGTTAGCAAATTTAGCATTGTTAGCATAGTTAGCATTTTTAACATTACTGCTAGAAATCATCGGTTAAGTTAGCTAATCAACCTGGTTAGCATTGTTAGTAAAGTTAGCATTGCTAGCATAATAAGCATTTTAGCATAACTGCTAGAAATCATTAGCTAAGTTAGCTAATCAACATTTTAACATGAATAGAAAGCATTAGTTAAGTTAGAACTGGAATGTTTCATCTTTAAACTGTCTACCTTCACACTATCAACTCTCTGTAAACTATGCAACCACCATGTTTACCCTAGCTACACCTTAGTAACCATATCTACATTATCTATCTATTTTTGCATTTTCATGCACTGGTAATTCCTTGGAATTGCATTTCTAGTTATTAAACTTCTTCTTCTAACGCTCGCAATTCAGCTTCAACCGTTTAACGTAGAAACTTCATTCAAACTTTGTTGCGTAGGTCTTGCTTATGCCATATGTGCTTTGTATTTTTCAACTTTGTAACTTTTATACTTTTTAAACTATTAGTTAAAAACTATCACCATTTCCCCCATAGACTTAACATTGCTCATTATGACATCACGGCAGCAATTAGAATGTTACCCCAGCTGGTCAGCCACCTGGGCACCAACTGTCAGTTTCTCTCAGGCTCCTCTCTGAAGACTACATATTCTGTTCCCCTGTATCCTCTGTGCACAACAGTATCAAAATAAGTCCTCCTAATTCCATCCAACTTTATATCCATTCATCTTCTTCAAACCATTCACTCATCCACCCATTCTAAACAGTCTGCCTATCAACAACATCAATTAGACGCTCTACATTGAACTTTTAAACAATCTACTCTGTCTCAGGCTGGCTCTCTTAAGACTAGCCAGTTAAATTGATTACACCTGTATCTGTATCCACTACTCTCAGTAGAGAGCTGTGTCTCTCCATTCTACAAGAATATAAGGCACATTCCATCCAACATTCTATCCATTCATCTTCTTCAGACCATTCACTCATCCACCCATTAAACTGTCTATCAACATCTATTAAACAATCTGTCTATCAACATCCATTAAACTCTCTGTCTATCAACATTAATTAGACTATCTACATTCAACTTTTAAATTATTTACTCTGTCTCAGGCTTTAAGAGTACTATGGCTCTCTTAAGACTAGCCAGTTAAATTGATTACACCTGTGTCAACTACTCTCAGAGAGCTGTATCAGTGTCTCTCTTAACAAGAATATAAGGCACATTCCATCCAACCTTCTATCCATTCATCTTCTTCAGACCATTCACTCATCCACCCATTACACTGTCAATCAATATAAAACAATCTGCCTATCAACATCCATTAAACATTCTATCTATCAACATTAATTAGACTATCTACATACAACTTTTAAAGTATTTACTGTGGGTCCCTCTCAAGCAGCGTTTATATGTCCTCCCTCGCTCCTCGATCCTCAATGATCTACATAAAGAAAGATAGAAGAAGGGCTAGACTATCCCATTGTTGCCGCTCCATCATTCTTTATGTAGATCAGTGAGGAGCGAGAGAGGACGCGTAAACGCTATGAGAGGCACCTTCTGTCTCAGGCTTTAAGCATACAATCTCATTAAGACTACAGATCCTGTTTCACTACTTCCTCTGTCCACAACTGTTTCAAAATAAAGGTCCTCACTGCAATAATACACTATTAAATCATTTAACCATTGAAACTACTCAACTAATGAACTGTTCAACCATTCCAACTGTCAGTTATCATCCACTATGCCTCCAGTCAACTACATGAAACCTCCATGTACCTAGCAACCAACATAGCAACCATTAAAATTAAGTGTTTATGACCGTTTCCATAGCAACCAACATGATTATACTGCAGTAAATTCTTGTTTCCTGATAGTGGCCACCATGGATACCCTAGCAACAAATGTTTCAAAATAAAAGTCCTCACTAGCAAGTTAGCTAGTTAGCATAGTTAGCATTGTTAGCATAGTTAGCATTTTTAGCATAACTGCTAGAAATCATCGGTTAAGTTAGCTAATCAACCTGGTTAGCATTGTTAGTAAAGTTAGCATTGCTAGCATAATAAGCATTTTTAGCGTAACTGCTAGAAATCATTAGCTAAGTTAGCTAATCAACCTGGTTAGCATTGTTAGTAAAGTTATCATTGCTAGCATAATTAGCATTTTTAGCGTAACTGCTAGAAATCATTACCTAAGTTAGCTAATCAACATTTTAACATGAATAGAAATCACTAGTTAAGTTAGAGCTGGAATGTTTCATCTTTAAACTGTCTACCTTCACACTATCAACTCTCTGTAAACTATGCAACCACCATGTTTACCCTAGCTACACCTTAGCAACCATATCTACATTATCCATCTATTTTTGCATTTTCATGCACTGGTAATTCCTTGGAATTGCATTTCTAGTTATTATTAAACTTCTTCTTCTAACGCTCGCAATTCAGCTTCAACCGTTTAACGTAGAAACTTCATTCAAACTTTGTTGCGTAGGTCTTGCTTATGCCATATGTGCTTTGTATTTTTCAACTTTGTAACTTTTATACTTTTTAAACTATTAGTTAAAAACTATCACCATTTCCCCCATAGACTTAACATTGCTCATTATGACATCACGGCAGCAATTAGAATGTTACCCCAGCTGGTCAGCCACCTGGGCACCAACTGTCAGTTTCTCTCAGGCTCCTCTCTGAAGACTACATATTCTGTTCCCCTGTATCCTCTGCGCACAACAGTATCAAAATAAGTCCTCCTAATTCCATCCAACTTTATATCCATTCATCTTCTTCAAACCATTCACTCATCCACCCATTCTAAACAGTCTGCCTATCAACAACATCAATTAGACGCTCTACATTGAACTTTTAAACAATCTACTCTGTCTCAGGCTGGCTCTCTTAAGACTAGCCAGTTAAATTGATTACACCTGTATCTGTATCCACTACTCTCAGTAGAGAGCTGTGTCTCTCCATTCTACAAGAATATAAGGCACATTCCATCCAACATTCTATCCATTCATCTTCTTCAGACCATTCACTCATCCACCCATTAAACTGTCTATCAACATCTATTAAACAATCTGTCTATCAACATCCATTAAACTCTCTGTCTATCAACATTAATTAGACTATCTACATTCAACTTTTAAATTATTTACTGTCTCAGGCTTTAAGAGTACACGCTGGCTCTCTTAAGACTAGCCAGTTAAATTGATTACACCTGTGTCAACTACTCTCAGAGAGCTGTATCAGTGTCTCTCTTAACAAGAATATAAGGCACATTCCATCCAACCTTCTATCCATTCATCTTCTTCAGACCATTCACTCATCCACCCATTAAACTGTCAATCAATATCTATTAAACAATCTGCCTATCAACATCCATTAAACATTCTGTCTATCAACATTAATTAGACTATATACAACTTTTAAAGTATTTACTGTGGGTCCCTCTCAAGCAGTGTTTATATGTCCTCCCTCGCTCCTCGATCCTCAATGATCTACATAAAGAAAGATAGAAGAAGGGCTAGACTATCCCATTGTTGCCGCTCCATCATTCTTTATGTAGATCAGTGAGGAGCGAGAGAGGACGCGTAAACGCTATATATGAGAGGCACCTTCTGTCTCAGGCTTTAAGCATACAATCTCATTAAGACTACAGATCCTGTTTCACTACTTCCTCTGTCCACAACTGTTTCAAAATAAAGGTCCTCACTGCAATAATACACTATTAAATCATTTAACCACTGAAACTACTCAACTATTGAACTGTTCAACCATTCCAACTGTCAGTTATCATCCACTATGCCTCCAGTCAACTACATGAAACCTCCATGTACCTAGCAACCAACATAGCAACCATTAAAATTAAGTGTTTATGACCGTTTCCATAGCAACCAACATGATTATACTGCAGTAACTTCTTGTTTCCTGATAGTGGCCACCATGGATACCCTAGCAACAAATGTTTCAAAATAAAAGTCCTCACTAGCAAGTTAGCTAGTTAGCATGGTTAGCATAGTTAGCATTGTTAGCATTTTTAGCATAACTGCAAAAAATGATAAACTAAGTAAGCTAATCAACCTGGTTAGCATTGTTAGCAAATTTAGCATTGTTAGCATAGTTAGCATTTTTAGCATTACTGCTAGGAATCATCGGTTAAGTTAGCTAATCAACCTGGTTAGCATTTTTAGTAAAGTTAGCATTGCTAGCATAATAAGCATTTTTAGCGTAACTGCTAGAAATCATTAGCTAAGTTAGCTAATCAACATTTTAACATGAATAGAAATCATTAGTTAAGTTAGAACTGGAACGTTTCATCTTTAAACTGTCTACCTTCACACTATCAACTCTCTGTAAACTATGCAACCACCATGTCTACCCTAGCTACACCTTAGTAACCATATCTACATTATCTATCTATTTTTGCATTTTCATGCACTGGTAATTCCTTGGAATTGCATTTCTAGTTATACACTTATTGTTGTTTTGATAAAGGTGCGTTAAGCTTCTCTCTTCCTGTCCCCTACTCTCTTATTCTGCCTACGTCTGTTTCTCTCCTCTCTCTCTCTCTCTCTCTATTTTTCTCCCTCTCCCAATATCCATCTCTCTCTCTTTCTCTCTCTCTCTCTCTCAAATTCAAATTCAAATTTCTCCCACTCTCTCGTTCTTACTCTTACTCTCTCTCTTCTGTCTCTCTCTCCATTTCTTTCTCCCCCTCTTTCTTTTTCTCTCCATCTCTCTCTATCCCTCTATCCCTGTGTTCAGGTTCGTCATTTGCTGACTTCTTTTCCGGCGGCCATGCCTCCCGTTCCCCATCTGTCATTTCCACCACGTTCTTGCACGTTCTCATGCGTCGCAGCTTTCCTGCGCGTTCTCACAGGTTCTCCAGGGGAGAAGACAGACAGGTGTCAACGCCTCTCCTGTCTGGCAGGATCTGGCGTGTACTTTTCCACCAGTGAGGGTTGGGTTCTGGAGAAGGACTGAGACAAGGAATTATGAAAAGAGCGTTAAGAAAGAGAGAGAGAGAGAGAGGAGATTCTTTTAATTTTTTTAATTGTACTCCATTACAATGTACAGCGCAAAACACAAAACTTCAATCAATTAATAGGAGCAGCAAATTTAAAATAAATGAATAATAATAAACAAGAACATTTCACAATGCTAGTAGAATGCTCCATTGACTTTTCCCAACGTTCTACCGGTCAGTTAAATTCATGTAATCACCGCTGAAAACATATGATTACTCTTTCAGTGGCAACAGGGTTCTGATTGGCGTCTTTCATATCACTCACGGAAGTACAGCGGTCATGTCTCGGTAAGGAACTTCATTCAAAAGTGAAAGCAGACGTTTGATCAGTTGCGTTCTAAAGAATGTCTGAGAAGAGAATCACAGCAGGCTCGAATGTGACCTGAGCGAGAACGAGAGAGTGGAAGATAGAGAGATGGCGAGACAAAGAGAGAGAGAGATGGATAAGGAGAGCGGGAGAAAGGAGAGAAGTAAAGAGAGAAAGATGGGGAAAGAGCAGAGAACTGCAGACATGCACAGGAAGAGAGGCATACACCTTTATCAAAGCAGCCTTATTATGGAGACACAGAGAGAAAAAGATAGTCAGAGAAAAGTGAAGTAAGAACGTTCTGAAGACAGATGGAGACTCGCGGAAGCACACAGAACATTCTACAGAAGGAGAGATGGGAGAACAAGAGCAGACAGATGAAAAGACATTCTCATTCAAAATAGTGGAGTAAAGTGAAAGAAAATAGAAACCAGGCGTCCGACAAAAGTTCTCTCAAAACACTGCGTTGCGTCACGCTGCTCGCGTCGCTTGCCGTCAGGACACTCCAATTGAAAACGACGTTACACAGATTTTATCGCTGATGTTCACTCGCATGCCATCTGGTTAGGACACGGTGTTGGGTAGGAGCTCCTACTGCTCCAGTCAGTGCTCTTAGAATAGGAGTGCCCACAGTATAAATACTAGTCTGTTTATTGTGGTAGGAGGGGAGAGAGGGAAGTGTACTGGGACTGTGTGTGTGTTGTATGAGTCAGTCAGTACTCTTAGGAGAGGAGTGCCCACAGTATGAATACTAGTCTGTTTATTGTGGTAGGAGGGGAGAGAGGGAAGTGTACTGGGACTGTGTGTGTGTGTGTTGTATGAGTCAGTCAGTACTCTTAGGAGAGGAGTGCCCACAGTATGAATACTAGTGCGTTTAGTGTGCTAGGAGGAGAGAGAGGAAGTGTATTGTGAGTGTGCTTCATGTGAGAGGAGAGGAGAGGAGAGGACAGAAATGGGCAGATAGCAAGGTAGCATGAGAAAGGAAGAGAGAAAGAGAGAGGGAAAGAAGGAGACAGCAAAAGATGGGAGGTAGTGTAGTGGCTAGCATGGGGCTAGGCTAGCATGAGAGAGAGAGAGAAAGAATAAGGGAGCTTGTGCAAGAAAAAGTGATAGAAAGAGAGCATGTCAGAGAGAGGAGGGAGGTGTTAGTGTGTTAGGCAGAAGAGAGAGTTGTACGAGTGTGTGTTGTATGACATATTATGTTGTATGAGTGTGTGCGTGTGTGTTGTGTGAGAGGAGTGGAGTGGGCAGAAGAGGGAGTTTTATGAGTGTGGGCTGTATGAGTGTGTATGAGTGGAATGGAATCGGCAGAAGAGGGAGTTGTATGAGTGTGTGTGTTGTATGAGTGTGTGTGTTGTATGAGAGGAGTGGAGTGGAATGGGCAGAGGAGAGAGTTGAGTATGAGTGTGTGTGTGTTGTACGAGAGGAGAGGAGAGGAGAGGAGAGGAGAGGAGAGGAGAGGAGTAGAGTAGGCAAAAGAGAGAGTTGTCCGTCCAGCCTGTCAGTCTGACCGTCTGTCTGTCTCCGTGCGCGTCCCGTGCGTCCGCATCAGATGTCCCGAGCGATCGGGCGAGCGGGGTCTTTTTTTAGACGTGTGGAGATGAGGAGACGGCAGATAGACATCAGCCGCAGACACCCGCGTGCCA
>NC_085007.1:28624003-28629003 GCF_963854185.1 Sardina pilchardus
TGAGATAAGGGCCAGTGGAAAGGGGGGATAGATGAGAAAAAGGAAGAAAGGGAGGAAGGGAGGAAGGATGGAGGTGTAGACGGAAAACAGAACACCAGTGAGAGAAATGGGGAAAGAAAGAGGATGCAGCAGCCGAGTGAACAGGGGGTTCGTGAGGGGGTTAACGAGAGAGAGAGGGAGAGAGAGACACAGAGAGAGAGAGAGAGAAATAGATAAACAGAGAGAGAGAGAGAGAGAGATAGAGAGAACAGACTGGAAGAGAGGAGATGGGGAGCAGAAAGAGCAGTGGCCCAGGAGAATCTGCAGGTCTATTCAGGGAATTCCTTTAGAGAGAGAGAGAGAGAGAGAGAGAAATGCAGGATAAAGAGAAGCAGTTGAGGAAGAAAACACCACAGGGTTGAGAGGCCAGGAGAAGAATGACTTGATAGAGAGACCAGGGTTGGAGGAGAGGGAGGAACAGAAGAAGGAGAGAGGGAGAGGGAGAGGGAGGGAGGCGGGGGGTTTAAGGTATCAGAAACAGAGAATGGACGAGAGAAAAGAGCAGAGCTCCTCCAAAGGCAGACGGTGAAGGTCTAACAAATTGCGTCAAGAGAAGTATTGTGAATAATTAGATAGACAGACAGAGAGAATTCTTCTTGAGAGAGGGAAAGAAGGAGATACAGCCCATTCTTTTGGAGAGAGAGAGAGAGAGAGAGAGAGAGAGAATACATTGTTTCATAGAGAGTGATACAGATAATTAGTCTGCAAATAGAGAGGAGTGTTTGAAACAGGGACAGAAAGGGAGACACTTTTTTTGATTGGGGCAGACAGACAGAGGGGCCCAGAGATACAGATAATTCTGGAAAATGAGAAAACATTCTTTGAGAGAGAGAGAGAGAGAGAGAGAGAGAGAGAGTGTAAAGGAGAGCGAGAGAGGGAGCGAGCAAGAGAGAGACACACGCGGAGAGAGAGCGAGCGAGAGCGAGCGCGAGGTCTTCCTCTACTGCTGACGGCTGAGGGGTTTTGACAGAGAGCATTCCTGCAGTGTGGTGATGTCATGAGAACTGGCCGAGGGTAGACAGAGCTGTTTATGTTCTACTGAGAGAGAGAGAGAGGGAGGGAGTGAGAGAGAGGGAGAAAGAGAGAGCGAGAGAGGGAGAGAGAGACGGAGAGAGAGAGAGAGGGGGAGGGAGAGGGAGAGGGAGAGAGGGAGGGAGGGAGGGAAAGGAAGGGTCAGGAGGGTCGCAAGGGGCTCCACTCCTTCACTGCAATGGGAGAAGAGGGAGAGAGGGGAAAAGAGAGCTGGAGGGGGGTAGGCGAGGGGTAAGATCATGGATCACTTCCACGCTGCCACACACAAACAGGGAGAGGGTGTACTGGAAAGGAAGCCCCAACCACACACACACACATACACACACACACACACTCTTACCTCCCTCATTCTGTTGCTGACCTCAGACTGTGTCTGCATTTGTGTGCGTGCGCGTGTGTGTGTGTGTGTGTATGTATGTATGTATGTATGTATGTATGTATGTATGTGTGTGTGTGCATGTCTGTCTGCATGTGCATTTGTGTGTGTGTTCACTTAAAGGTAGGGTATGGAATGAGCTTTTTTGGCCATTTTTGCCAAATCACTTGAAATCCTATTCCTAACCCACTTATAGCCACTAAGTTGGAAGCACTGAAATGGAAATTAAACACGTCAATCATCTGCGGAACGGGCAGGGCTCGAAAAACTCCAGCCAATAGAATTCCTCACCCCATACCATCATTTCACAGCTCGATCGTCAATCTAACGTCTTACTCCTCTTCCTACTCCCCCTCCCCACCGCGCGCGACCCTTTCGAAAGCTGGTGACCGCGAGTCAGTGCTGAAACGAAACCAACTGCCTGCTGCTGCACGTCCATGTTCCCCTCTTGTTGTGTCACTTCATTTCTATACAAACTAACTAAGGCAGCGGATACCTACGGAAACTCAATCACCCACGCAATAAATAAGCTATGTAGCAAAAATTACATTTTACCATGACACGAAGAGTGCTGTAAACATGAAATCGAAACTTAACAGCTTGGAGCTACGGTGGAATAGGCGAACCAACGGGGCAGCACTAAACTCGGATATTTCAGGAGATAATCGCCCTGGTAAGAACAAACCAGATTCTGTTCAAATATACACACCTATGGCTACTGAACCATATGTACTACAACCCTTTGGAGGTGAATAGCCTAAAGAATGTAATTGGGGAAGTTGATGTGAGTGATTGTATGGAGACTAGAGCTCATAGTGCTGTAGACGCCAGGATGGCATTTCATTTAGCCTGGCTCGCTCTCGCGCTGCGCATTTGAATTGTCGCTCGTGCATGGAGGGCGGGACTTGAGGTTGTATATGTTCAAACTCTGCCGTCCGTTTTGCTAATTCCGTACCCAACCTTTAATGTAGACCCTGCAACTGT
This sequence comes from Sardina pilchardus, assembly GCF_963854185.1. NCBI lineage: Eukaryota > Metazoa > Chordata > Actinopteri > Clupeiformes > Clupeidae > Sardina > Sardina pilchardus. The sequence continues at coordinate 28,626,435 of NC_085007.1, forward strand.
GCTTTTAGTTTGGTCTTGTGAGCAGAGACTTGAGCAGAGACTCGTGTGTATCTCAGAAAAGAGGAGACTTACCAAGCATGCTCACACACACACACACACACACACACACACACACACACACACACACACACACACACACACACACACACACACAGGGCCCAGTGAAAGTGTGTCCTGATGGACGTGTTTATGGGCTGGGGTCAGGAGAGCAGAGGGACGTGATTATTGTGAATAGAGGGGTTCCCTGGACACAGAGGGAAATGTGTGTGTGTGTGTGTGTGTGTGTGTGTGTGTGTGTGTGTACGTACAAGGAGAGAGAGAAGGGGTTATAGTAGACAAGTTAGAAGGAGTTTGCATACATGTGCTTGACTGCATAACAGAGCACCCTACAGTGTGTGTGTGTGTGTGTGTGTGTGTGTGAGAATATAAAGAATGTGAGGAGATTATAGCGAGTGAGAGAGAGTGTGTATGTTTTGGCGTATGTGTAAGGTAGTGAACTATGTAGTGTATTGCAGTGTTTTCTGTGGCAATACATTGTATATTTGCAACCACGATGCAAATTGAAAAAAAACCTAAAACTTGCATAGTACAAGAGAGAAGAAACTCAAGGCAGTGTGTGTGTGTTTAGTTGAATAAGAAAGAGAGTTTGTAGGTGACTATCAGCAGAAAAATATTTCTATGTGTATGAAAGGCAGATATTGAAAGAACAACTGTGTGTTTGTGTGAATGAGTGTTTGTGAGGCACAGATGAAACACATTTCCACTGAGGCGAAGACAGAGAGCGAGTGTGTTTTGGGTCTGTGAGGAGCTCGGTGTGTGTGCATCGCTGGCAGAGTGTGTGTGATTTACCGACACGGAGAGACACAGAAAGTCACACAGGGCATATATCTGTCCGCCCCCCCTGTGTGAGTGTGTGTGTGTGTGTGTGTGTGTGTGTGTGTGTGTGTGTGTGTGTGTGTGTGTGTGTGTGTGTGTGTGTGTGTATCTCTGTGTCCTTATAGGGACTGTTGCACACAACACAAATAAGGCTCTTTTTCAGGCTGGTGTTGAGTTGGGCCGGTCGGCCGGCCGTGTCCAGTGGGGAAAGGGCCTTTTAGGGCCAGTTGCTGTCGGACACTCCGCTATATGTTGACCCGCTACTCAGCCCACAGGGGTCAGTACACAATGCCTGGGGAAGGAAGGCTGAGGAATTTTTATCATGTGAAGTAATGCTGCCTAGGAAAGCTCTCTCTCTCTCTCTCTCTCTCTCTCTCTCTCTCTCTCTCTCTCTCTCTCTGTCTCTCTGTCTCTCTGTCTCTCTCACACACACACACACACACACACACACACACACACACACACACATACATACACATACATGCATGCACTGAAATATATACAAAACAGACTCACAGAGAGTGTCTATCTTTTTCTACACACACACACACACAAACAATGTATTTGTTACCTTCTCTCTCTCTCTCTCTCCCCTTTAAATGTTGAACTGCTTAACAAGTAATAGATAACTGGATTGTTCCATCTGAACCCAGAGGATTGCTAGGGATTTTGGGTAATGAAGTCACATTAGTGATCTGTTTAAAACGACTTACGGAGTTTATTTGTTGAACACCATGCTATTTAACTGCCTTCACAGCCTTCCTTTATTGCAGGCTGTCTTATTCTGATTGACCCTCGTGTCTTCCTGTAGTTCTGTCAAGGAAACCCTCAGTTCTAGCTGCAGCTGTTAGCAGTGTTAGAGTCTTTCCAAGATGACTTACTTCACACTGCTTGGGGTCTGAGCTGGAGAGAAAAGTCAAGTCAAGTCAAGCAATGCTTTATTGTCACCTTAGCAACATACAGTATGTACAGTACAGCATATTGCAAAGACGAAATGTTGTTCTTATCTACCACAGTAAGGAGCAATATATACCACAATAGGTTGGGGACAGTCATGCATATTAAACATACTAACACATGCTAAATACATACATACATATGGGCGGAATGGACAGCTGTCCAGCAGAGGAGAGGAGAATGGAGGTCAGGGAGGATGGAGGCAGTGTGGTCATGCCCAGCAGAGGAGAGGGGTCAGGGAGGATGGAGGCAGTGTGGTCATGAGACGGGCTAGCCTAGAAATCTAGACGCACCCTAGCGACTAAAAATATTTTTGCCTAGCTGGATGGTCTAGGGTCGCACCGTTGAGGCCAAGCCTGCGCTAGGCTCCAGGCCAGCCTAGCCAATCAGAACGCTCTATCTGTGTACGGAGTCCTTGAGCCCACCTTAGCTCACCTTCGGCTTCCGATATTGACGACTGGACTATGCGTCCTCCTTCGACGAGTTGGGTGTGAGACCGTGTTGCACAACCATAGAGAAAAACAAAAGATGGATGAGGCTAACGAAGCGTGCTCGTCTTTGGAAGAGTTAGACTTGTGCTCGGCTTTGGAAGAGTTAGACTTGTGCTTTTCTTTAAAGGTTGAGCAGAAAGAAGCAGTCAAGTCATTCGTGTTAAAGAAGGATGTATTTGCCGTTTTGCCGACCGGCTACGATTGGTCACAAATGCTGGCCTATTACGTGCAGAGGCAGTTTGAAA
>NC_085007.1:28634003-28639003 GCF_963854185.1 Sardina pilchardus
GCTACTGAAGGGAACTGGCAGATAGCATTGTGAAGGTCAATAGCATACACTAAAGTAACGTTAGCATGCATTAGCATAGCTGCACTATTACAGTGGAAAGTGGTGGCAACTCATGTCTATCCAGGTTAAATGAATCAACATTTTTTCACAGGCAGATTACAGTACCGTCGAATCGGCATTAGGGCCGCAGCCTACAGACATGTGGTAACGGAGCCAACAGCACGGTTATTTCAGGCTACTGGAGTTTGTTGACAGATGCTCTTGCAATTGAACAAGCTGCAACTGGCATGTGTTGGCTAACCTGCCCCAGTGGAAAATACAGTATATAAGTAATTAAGTATATATCCTTTTTTGATCCCGTGAGGGAAATTCGTTCTCTGCATTTAACCGAATTAGTGAATACACACAGCACACAGTGAACACACAGTGAGGTGAATCACACACTAACCCAGAGCAGTGAGCTGCCTGCCCAACCAGCGGCGTTTGGGGAGCAGTGAGGGGTTAGATGCCTTGCTCAAGGACACTTCAGCCGTGGACTGTTCGGGGATCGAAGCCCGAAGCCCTTACCAGTAGGCCACGGCTGCCCCCGCTCACGTGTGACGAGGTGATGGGAGAGAATGAATCAGTGGTTTTCTTTTTCCAGGTAGATTGCCATCAAATGGACATTAGCGTAGCAGCCTGCCTGTTACATGTGCTTAAAGTAAGGAAATGGACAGAATTCCTATTATTTACGGAAGTTTATCGTCAGATTAGAGCACAGCATAAGGAAGCACATAAATCAGCATTACTGCACTCTTCTCATCGGCCCAGAAGCCATTTATTGTGTGACAGTAGACGGCACAGACAGCTTCCTTGTGCAGTTTTAATGTGAAGCTAACTCAAACAGAAGTTGACTTTGATTTGGACTCAGATCTCAACATGGACTTTTGTGCTTGACCAATCAACATGGACTTTTTTGCTTGACCAATCAACATGGACTTTTTTTGCTTGACCAATTTACATGGACTTTTGTGCTTGACCAATTAACATGGATGTTCATCAGCTATGGTCAGTTGTGTACAGAGAAAAGAATGCTAAAATAGTGAATTGTTATAGGAGTTAAAGGAACTGCAATCACCCTCCGTTCAATGTAGTGTGAATGCATGGAGAAAAGGAGGTCGTTTCTCAAAAGGTTCATGGAACTGCAGAAAGTGATGATGTTCACTGGATTAGTTGTGTGCACATCTCACCTGTCGTTAGGCCAAGTGCAGTGTGTGCACATCTCACCTGTCTTTAGGTGTAGGACCAAGGTATACGAGTGTATAGGAAGCAGTCCACACCAGTAGCACACACACACTCTCCTATCCTATCCTTCCCTCATCTCTTCTCCCTTCTCCCTTCTCATTCACACACACACACACACACACACACACACACACACACTCCTATCCTTACCTCACAGCCGTCACTTCTCTTTTCTCATTCACACACACACACACAAACTCACATGTTCACCCCTCCACCCCTTGTTTCTCCTTCCCCTCCTCCACTCATATCTGTCCATCTCTCCCTTCTTTCCATCTCAATCTCTCTTCCTCTGCTTATCTTCTTCTCATGTCCCTTATTCTCTCATTAACCCGCCCACAGTCAGTCAGTCACCCCTCCCTCCACAGCCTCCCTCCCCCCTTCATCTCTTTCTCTCCCACCCTCTCTCTTTCTCTCTCTCCCTCTCTCTCTCTCTGTCTTACTCTCTCTCTCTTTCTCTCTCTCCCTCCCTCTCTCTCTCTCTCTGTTTTTTGTCTTCCTCTGTTGTGCCACTCTTGTGTTTGTGCTTGTTGACAGCAACGCTGTGACTTGGCCCTTTGAAGTGCCCCATTCACCACCCTCAGTGTTATTAACACTTAACCCCTCGATCCCTGCGCTCCCTTTCACACACAGACACACACACACACACACACACACACCTCCCTATCACACACACACACACACACACCTCCATATCACACACATGCACACACACACCTCCCTATCTCTCACACACACATACACATACTCACTCAATCACACACACATTTTTATCTATGTGTGTGTGTGTCTGGGCATTGAGATCTGAATCCATCTGGCTTGGCAGTACACTTGCGTAGCATTGCAGAGGCGCAGATGAAGCCCTCCATGAGATAATGCTAAACGTGCCTAAATGCACCTATAGTGCGTGGGAGTGTTTACTGCAAATGCACGTTTAGGGTAAGTACACATACCTTAGATTATACACGTGACGTGTGTGTGTGTGTGTGTGTGTGTGTGTGTGTGTGTGTGTGTGTGTGTGTGTGTCTATGTGAGGGAACACCCTTTGTGTGTGTTTGTAGGTGTGTTTATGTGTATTTTTCACTCTCAAATCCTCAACCCCTATCCCATGTTGGTTCTTGTTGTATTACGCAACGCGTGTGGCTTGTGTTAAATGTCAAGTGCTAGGCAGTGACACTACGGAGTGGGTGCGGGAAAGTGCCACCAGACACACAGCCACCCCCCCCCCCCCTGAGTACATACACACACACTCAGATACATACTCAGCACACACACATGCTCTGGTGCATGATTGACGAGCGCAGTGAAAGGCTGGAGAGAGCTGGCGGGTATGATGAGCATTAAACCGTAAACAACGGTGTGTGTTTGAGTGCACCTCAGGGCTTCCAGCTTCACATAGCCACGGATCTCCTCTCACACTAACCCCCTCTGGTTAGAGAGTAACTGGTTTTGTACTAAACCCCTCTGGTTAGAAATAGTTGAGCATGTTCACCCCTGTGTGAATGAATTAGAACACATTTCTAGCCATCTGGGAACTGAGGGGGGGTGCCCAGATCTGGACATACATTTACATGTATTAATGTAGCAGCCACTACTCATCCAAAGAGGCTTTCATTTGTCAATTGTATTCCAAGGGATTACGTTGTCCCAGGAGCAATGTGAGGATAAGTGCCTTGCTCAAAGGCACAGCGGTGGAAGTTTGGGAATTTAACACACAACTTCTCAGGCTACTACACACTAGCCCAGTTCCTTAGCCACTACGCTACCACCGCCCTACAGGCTACTGCACGCTAGCCCAGTTCCTTAACTACTACACTACCACCGCCCTACAGGCTACTGCACACTAGCCCAGCTCTTTAGCCACTATGTTACTACTGCACGCTAGCCCAGCTCCTTAACCACTATGCTACTACTGCATGCTAGCCCAGCTCCTTAACCACTATGCTACTACTGCACGCTAGCCCAGCTCCTTAACCACTATGCTACTACTGCACGCTAGCCCAGCTCCTAACCACTACCATACCTCGGCCCTGTGGATTCCCAGAGCTGGTATAGTGACATGGAGGAGGAACAGATTGGGATTCCCACGGCAACGCAGTAGATTATACAAGGATAAAATGATTTTTCAGGTACGCAATTTTTTTTTACGAGTACAAAACATTTCTACGAGTACAAACAATAATCTACAGGCATACAAAATGATTTTTCATGTACACATTTTTTTTTACGAGTACAAAACATTTCTACGAGTACAAACTATAATCTACAGGCATACAAACGTTTTTTCAGTAATTTCATTCCATAGCAGACACACACACACACACATATACACACAGGCATATACACAGGCATATACACACACACATGCATACACACTTACCCACATACCGATACCCACAGGCACATACACACACATACCCACAGGCACAAGCAAAGACATACGCATAAAGACACACACACACACACACACACACACGGCACGCTACTGGCTCCAGTTCAGGATTAAGGCTGTCACGCACAGAGGTGGAAAAGTCTTATGAAAGTAAACATCCAACCATGAATTGGCTCTATCTGGACACTTAATACAGGTGATCTCACTAAGTAGATGCTCTGCCTAGCTGAAGAGTTGTGCTAATTAGAATCTGCTGGTATAAATGAATGGTTGGCACTGATATGTGATAGAACTTTTACTTTCTGAAGCTGGACTTTTCCACCTCTGGTCACGCACAAAGCCTGAAGTGCGTTCAAGTTTGACATTAGACAGAGGCGAAAGTTTCCTGGCAAACTTTTCCGTTTGTACTCCTAAGTCTGAAAGTTGTCGTGTAAACAACACGGCAAGCAACAGAACAATAGCCGTGAACTTGCCCCTGCTTGCAGAGTTTGAACAGACCTCGAGCTTTAGACTATACAGGTCTACAGGCCTCAGGTCAGATTCAGAGCTCTCACGCATGGCAGACGCACACAGTGCAGGGCTAGAGGGAACAGGCCTGAGATTAGGGCTGGGCATGAAGCAGCAATACGACATGTGCGTCGCCTTTCTGCAAACTCATCGGAACTAGTTTTCCGCCATCTGAGAATGGAGAAAAGAACCGGATTCTTCCTTCTTATTCCATTATCTTTTCGCCCTTTAATATTGTACGCTTGTCTCTGGTCTCGTGTTGGTAGATTTTGCGTATTTACCAGAACACACAACACAGTGTCTCTGGGCCTTAGACTGCGTTTCCTTACTCACTTTGCGTTTCGGGTTAATTTCCACAAAGGTGATAAGTATTGAATGTACAAGTATTGAATTAGCATATTGAGATAGCAACTTAGCATGCATGTATCATTCAGCGACATAATTGTTCAAGACGCTAAAACACTTAACTCAAGTGAATGTGAGTGATTAAGAAAGAATAGCTCTTGTGGAACTTCACTTAGAATGTGTTCAAGGGTAGTGTTGATATTGGAAGCGGTCGGAAATTCAACAAGATTAGTGAATACATTTTGGCAACATTTATTTGGCGATTGATACTTTTTTCCCACCCAAAGCAGTCGGCACACTTTCCCTTCAGAAATCAACAGGTCAGACAGGAACAGACTTGTCATGATGGCAGGTTCACCAAACCAAACACCTACCCCCAAATTATGTCTTTCAGTGTTATAGTGCTTCTCTTTCACCCGTGTGTGTGTGTGTGTGAGAGAGAGAGAGAGAGAGAGAGAGAAAACATTCTCTG
>NC_085007.1:28646503-28651503 GCF_963854185.1 Sardina pilchardus
CACACACACACACACACACACACACACACAGTAGCAAACAGAGCGCTAACAAGGGGGACAGGGAGATAAACATCAGAGAGAGAGAGAGAGAGAGAGAGAGTTGAAAAGAACAACACAGTGACCAAAGGATGTTCATTTATTAAGTTAAGCGAATTCATACACACTGCTCATACAATTCTAAAGGCTTTTATAAATGAGCAGGTAAATTAACAGAATAATAATTAAATTAATTGAGAAAGAAGAATGAGAGATGGTTTTTTTTTAAAAAAGGGAAAGTTAAAAAAAAGGGAAAGTTAAAGTGCACTAAACGAGTTATAAAAGTAAGCTAATAGAACATAAAATTATAAATAGAAAGTTGGTTTGAAGAGAATGAGTAGAGAAGGCAAGAAAGAAGGCTGGAAAGAGAGGGGGATGGAGAGAGAAAGAGGGAGAGGGGGATGGATAGAGGCGGAAGGGAGGAGTCTGTGAGTGGTACAGTTCTGTCTCGGCTCCCACAGACTTGGCCACGATGAACTCTGTGCCTAAGCACGCAACGCCGATTTCGTCGCCACCAAGGCCCGACAGTCCACGTAGCACCGACATGTTGTGTCTGCGCAGAGGCGTGCACGTTGGTGGCACACGTGCACGCCCGTTTTAAAGCACGTTGTGTGAACGCAGGCTACTTGAAAAATACTGCGGCGAACGCAGACGGTGTGAAGTATACTTCAGCCCTGAATCAGAGCAAAAGAGAACGCTGACGGTGTGAAGTATACTTCTGCCCTGAATCAGAGCAAAGAGTGGGTGCAGATCGAAAAGATCGAGAGAAAGCATGTGTGTATCACAGGAAAGAGAATATAGAATGTATTTGTGAGAAGGATGGAGTGTGTGTGTATATGTTTCTGTGTGTATGGGAGAGAGGGAGAGAAATAGATCATACACAGACAAAAGGGCGTAGTGTGTGAGTATGCGTGTGCGTGTGTGTGTGTGTGTGTGTCTGGTAAACAGACTACTGGAGTGGAGCACAGAGACCACAGGGAGGTGTGAACTGGAGAAAGGTGTGAACTCTGCCCTCGCACCTCCCACTCCGACACAACTGGAGTGTGTGTGTGTGTGTGTGTGAGTGAGGGGTGGGGGGTGGAGAGACGTTCCTGTGTGTTTGAAAGGTAGAGAGAGCAAGTCAGTGAATATCTGTCTGTTTTGTTTGTTTGTATGTGTGGGAATAAGAGAGTGACGAATTCTGTGTGTGAGAGTGTGTATGTTAAAGAGAAAGTGTGTGTGTGAGAGAGAGAGAGAGAAAGAAAGTGTGTGTGTGTGTTGTGCGTGCGTGCGTGCGTGCGTGCGTGCGTGCGTGCGTGCGTGCGTGCCTGCGTGCGTGCGTGCCTGCGTGCTTGCGTGCGTGTTTGGGTTTGAGAAGTGAGAATCAGTAAGTGGGTGAATGTGTGAGAAAGTCTGATGGGTGGAATCTGTGAAGTGGGGTTGTGTGTGAGCGCGCGTCTGTCCGTCTGTGGGAGTTTGTGTGTGTGAGAAACTAACTAACTAAGATGAGTTGAACAAGAGATGCGTGTGTGTCAATCTTACATGTGAATGTGGTTCCATTTTGTTTGCTGCATTCAGTTGTATATGATGGTCTTGTTTTGTTTTGTTTTGTCTTGTGTTGTTATGGTCTGGTTTTTTTTCTAATGCTGATGTGAAAGTTTAAGGGAATTTGTGCTTCAAATTTGTGGATTTGTGTGTGCAAGAAATGTATTGTGTAGTGGAGTGGTCAGTTTTGTATATGTGCGCAAGCATGTGTATGTTATTGTGTACGTGTTTGTTCGAGGTGTGTGTATGTGTGTGTGTGTGTGTGCTTGTGTCAATGCATTCATTACATAGTGTGCGTGCGTGCGAGCGTGCGTGTGTGGGGTGCCTTTTGTGAGCTCTGGCTGTAGGGCCTGTGTTCTCACCTCATCTGTCTCAGCTGCCTACCACACATCTGTGCATCTCTCTCTCCCTCCTCTCTCTTTCTCTCTTTCTCTCCTTCCTCTCTCTCTCCCTCTTTCATTCTCTCTACCTCTCTCCCCTCTCTCTCCCCCTTTTATTCTCCCTCCCTCTCACCCTCCTTCCTTCTCTCTCTCCTCTCTTTTCTCTCCCTGCATTCTTACTCTCTATCTATCTACTGTATCTATGTATCTGTATATCGATCTATCTATCTATACAACACACCTTGCGTTGTTTTTAACACATCTCTGTATCCAGATAGGAACATTTGTTTTAAGAGTATATCTATCTATCTATATATCTATCTATCTATTTATAAGCCTGTCTGGCCATTTATCTATCCTCTTCTCTCTCTCCTCCTCTCCCCTCCTGTCCTGTCTATCCACTTTGCGCATACAGTAAGTGTGTGTTGTTTTAAGATGGACGATTGTCTCTCTTGTTGGTCATTTGTCTGGGTGTTTTAACACAATCTCAGTGTTCAGTACTGAGACAAGCTTTTTACTGTGTTCTGCCAAAAGCATCCTGTGTACTGCAAAGCCCCGTAACAGATGCTTGTATAAGGGTTGGTTTGTTTTGTAAATGTTTGGATGTTTCTGTTTTGAAGGCATGCAACAATGACGAATACCTGCGACTGCCCCAGAAAACCATGGCAACCCTGATGACGGAGAAAGGTAAGAGCAGCTCACCTGGGCTGTGTTCGAGTTATACATCTAACCAGAAAGTAAAAGTCCTGCCAAGTATTTGATCCAACCATTTAGTAAAGCAGCTCATCCTAATTAGCAGCCAGATAGATCAGATAATTAGTCATATCACCTGTGTTAAGTCCACCTAACCCTGAAACCCTCTATTCTGTGATATGTACACACACACACACACACACACACGAAGACATGCACACTTGCAGTACCGTGCAAAAACATTTGGTATTTGTCTTAACAGTTCTGGTTGTGTCAGCATTAGCATTCTTTGTTGACTGATAACCAAAAGCATACTGTATGCTGTAGATGATCTTCCATTAAGATCGTTTTCAGGCGTCACACATAGCCCTTCTACTGTGGTGTAAAAGAACAAAAGAATCTTTCATGAAAACAATATAACAATATATCCAGCACAATTCCTTTGTATCCCCGGTGGCTTTGTACTGATTCAGGTCTGAAGGTGTTAACGTTGCCGTCCTGTGTGTGAAAAAACCTCTGGCGCCTAAAGGGTTAACGTTGCCGTCCTGTGTGTGGAAAAAACCTCTGGCGCCTAAAGGGTTAACGTTGCCGTAACGTTGTGTCCCTTGTCCAGGCCTGGTCCCGGAGCAGCCCCTGCCCAGCGCGGAGGCGTGGGATGACCACTACGAGCCGCTGCTCCCCTACAACAGCTGGCGGGGGCCCGAGGCGCCCACTTTCACGCCGCACTGCCGCTGGGCGCCCGAGGGCAGCCTGGACGCGCGGACACTGGCCTTCCCGGGCGGGGCCGTGGCCCAGTTGGACACGGTCCCGCCCGGCCTGCTGCCGCGCATCCCCGAGTTCTTCGTGCGCACGGGCTGCGGCAAGGTGTTCTGGGAAGGGACGCACTTCGACCGCGTGCTCAGCCAGTTTGAGGACGTGCTGCACATCGGCGAGGACGCGGTCGCCGCGGCAACCGACATCGCCACGACGCCGACACCAACGTCCACCACCAACATGGCCGCCTCCGCCACCCCCGACCTGCGAGCCTGAACACCTCACTTCCTGGAAGAAAGTACGAACTTCCTGTGTGCCGTTACTGTACAGGGCGACCCAAGGCTCCCCAGCTGAGAGCCACACTTCATCAGAATGCACTGTATGAGTCGAGTCACAATCATAAGTTGACACATTATTGCTTATTGTTCTTTGACACAATATTCGTGTGGTAATATGACAGTGTTTTTTTACATTTTTCTTTTTTCCACAAACGCTTTTGTTGCGTGACATCACAAAGGCCTGAATTTTGTGGCACACAGCCGTGGACTGGTCTTATTCTTAAACCTCATGGGCCACTGTATTTTCTTGTTCAATGTTTTTTTTCTGGATCGACATGGTGCACCTTAGCTGAAGTTTGTGTCTGTTCTGATATCAGAGTGTTGAGGGTCACACACACACACACACACGCACGCACGCACGCACGCACGCACGCACGCACGCACGCACGCACGCACAGACACACACACACAAACTTACACATGTACAATCACAACAAAACACAACTCCCATGCACACTTCTACGCCCTCTATTTCTCCCACACACACACACATGCACACTTTTACACCCTCTTCTGCTCTCTCTCTCTCTCTCTCACACACACACACACGCACACACACACAGACACACACACACACTTGCACATTTAATTGGTTGGGTGATGAGATTAACAGTGTGAGAAGTCAAAGCGTTTCTTTTCCATTGCCTTTCCTGCCAAGGTCAGTGGGCAGCCCAAACCACACTCCACCACACCCCTCTCTGTTCCGCTGCACTCAAACGTTTATCTCCCGTTTGGCCGAAGCTCTCAGGCCTCCGATCTGTTCCGCTACGCTACACTCTGCGTGTACGTTCAAATAACCCCTCGACGGAGAGAGCGACTACTTTTTTTAATATAACATATCTTAATCTCTAACTGGGAAATCTGTGGCCTACGTGTTTTGTAGTGTCATGTCATCCAGTCATTAACTTCTGGGACATATTGCCAGGTTTTGGCAATTCTATCGATTGTCTTTTTTTTTCTTTTTTTTAAAATAAATAAATACAATTTTATGACTAATTGTGTCTTCACTACTTAGATATAGCCTATGCAGGGAAAAACATATTTTATGTAACATATGGTTGGTTAAGGTGTTTAAATGCATTCAGTTTTGTTTATAAGAGCTTGCAACATATCATGCATTAGAACGTAATGTGTTTAACTTTTACATGTTCTCCAGAGTATTCAGTCCTGGCGTTTCTCTTTAGTTGTTTTAAGGCTGCAAATATAACAAATATAAAGAATCATTTAGCTATACTTAACAACCCCGTAGGGGTTTTTTTGTTTTTAAATAATCACT
>NC_085007.1:28656503-28664003 GCF_963854185.1 Sardina pilchardus
GCCATGATCTGAGAAAAGAGCAACAAGGACTGGCTTTTTCCTGATTCTGGAGAGAAAAATGTTCACAAGTCCCATCATCATGATCCAACCCGGAACCAAATGTTATTTTACTGTGAGAAATTGTCCAACTGTATGTGTGTGAGTACGTGCCAGAATGTCAACAGCGGTTTCGTTGTCACAGATCGGTTTGAAGATTTAAATCTTTGAAGACAGTCGACAAACGGAGCAAACGGCTCCACACACACCGCACCTTGTGTGGGTTTCCACGCCAAATGTAGCGTGTGAGACAGGCGAGAGCAGTGCGCTTGGTAACGTTAGCGGCCGTCCGGTTCCCACGGTTAAGCAGCGCTGCGCGCTGGCGCGAATGCGCACCTTTTCTCATTGCGCAGGAAGTCTGTCAGGCGTTTGTTATTTAAAGTTACATACCAGTGCATTGAAACAACTGGACTTGCAGATTTACGTCTGACAACATAGTTCGTTTACACATTATTAAAACACAACTGTTCATAAGAGCAGACTTTGTGTAGGCTATGTGCTTTTGTTGTGGATAATATTGACTATAGAATGGATGAGACATGTCTGAAGGAATCGACTTTTGCCGTTGTTTTGAAAGTTTGAGAAATGTTGCCTGTAAAATAGGTCGTTGTTGCAAGTGTGAGGGGCTCGATTTCTATTGTCTTGGAACTTGCACTACACAGATTTTCCCACGTAGAGCAGGGAAGTGAAACGAACAAGCAAAGTTGCGGTTGAGCTTTGATCATACAACAAGATCTATTAGTGTTGTAGTGGCTTTTATTAAGGTCACTATGGGTAATTCTGTGCTGAGTTTGGACAATGTATTGGACAATATATAACACGTTTCCGAAGATTATATTCCTCCGGGAATGCCTTTTCAGCATTTCACAGAATCATCCATAGAGTTTTTTTTAACCATAATTTGAACAAGCTACCCAACAAATTCCTTGTGAATTCCTTGTGAACAAATCGTTTATTTGCCAAAGTTAAAAGAGGGCAACAAAGTATTTAGCACATTGTAGCGAATCCCTTCTGCCTTTGATATTGGGTGATTAGACCGCTTGTATTTCCCGAATTAACATAACCAATGAGTGAGAATGAAGACTGTCGTTTTCACACAATTAATTCCACCACATTCTGACAAAGGCCGATTCGGTAGCCAGAGAAGAGTAGGAAACCTAAAGGATTTAAAGGACAACCCCTGTAGGAAAAAAAAATCAACGGACGAGTAGCGAGTAGGCTATAGGAATTCCTCACCAAGGCATAATTAGCCCGAGCATTTATTGAGCGTTCGCAGTCCTTAAAGTTCGCTCTGCACCAAAACAAGGACAACTGTCTTTCCGTTCGATGAGACGAAAACATTTTACAGCTTTAATGCTTGTTTTATTTTGTGGGACATTTGGCCAACAAATCCCCGCCTCTCCCTCGCTACAGTTTCAGGTTTTGGACCAGCCCCAAGCAAGCAGTGAAGCCTATCAGCTCGCTTGTTTTCGGCGGATCTCCGCCCATTTGACACTGGTTGGTTCTGTAGATCCTGATTGTTATGCAAATAAAGTCCGTCTAAAATATCCCCCCGGCGCGCCGTTCAGGCTAGAGACGCACGGGGACCGGGACTACATCGAGGACGCGCAACTAGTGGCTTAGCGGGAGGATTCACAGTACGTCGCATCGAGCCGTCCAGCGTCACAGGCAAGTACACGGAAAAAGTTTTTTTCCCAAAAGCTCCGCAATACAGTTGACTTCATGGTGTGGATACTGGTGAGGCCACGACGCCGTTTTCAGTGCACTAAAGTGGATGTTGCCTTGTCTTGTCTTCTCTCACAGTCACCCAAGCCAGACAGACCGTGGTGACTACAAGGGGATACGGACAGGGACTAACGAGGCGCCGGCCAGAGGCTCAACCGTGATAAAAAGACTTTGCCAAAATCCAACAGCCAATCGTCGCCCTGTGGAGATACCACCGGTGATATACCTCCACTCCACTAAATAGGTGAATAGCGAAGAGCTGTCCCCGACTCTGCCATAACCCGGTGCTGCTATTACGACAGAGAGCCAAACGGGGAGACTACACCTTGACAGTCCTGGATAATTAACTCAAGCGTTTTGTAGGAATTAGTATACTTTTTTTTTCTCAGCCATTGACTACATTTTGCACACCAAGTGTGTCGTTAAACCTCTGTCCTTTTTGGGATATAAACTTGTTTTAAGTATAGATTTCCCCTCCTCCCCGTTGCAAGTCCAAGTGCTTTAACTGGTGTCTATCCAGTTCTGTGTGATTATAACAGAGACTTGTGAGGCAGTTGTCACCGTGATCGTCGGGAGCCGATTGTGTTTGAACCATGAGCCAGGCGGATGTGTCGACCTGTTCCGCCCCACAGAGAGTTTTCCAGGAGGCAGTGAAGAAGGGAAACACGAAGGAGCTCCACTCGCTGCTCCAGAACATGACAAACTGCGAGTTCAACGTCAACTCCTTCGGACCGGAGGGCCAGACCGCGCTGCATCAGTCAGTCATTGACGGAAACTTGGAACTCGTAAAGTTGCTGGTGAAATTCGGAGCCGACATCCGATTGGCAAACAGGGAAGGCTGGAGCGCGTTACACATCGCTGCGTTTGGAGGACACCAGGACATCGTCCTCTACCTCATCACCAAGGCCAAGTACTCCTCTGGCGCGCGGTGAGAAGCGTCTAACGCGCCGCCAGGTAAAGCACGCAAAGACAGGCCTCTGTAAAACCTGCGTTTCATCTTTTCCAATGCCAAATTGTATAGAGAAAAAAAGACGGCAACTTCCCTTTTACCAACAAACCAAACAGGGGGATGGGGTCTCTCTCTCTCTTCTCTCTCTCTCTCTCTCTTTCTCTTTCTCCTGAGGACAACACGGCGCGATTCTAATCTGACTGAGTACACATGCATCTTGAAAAATAGAAACGCGTTTTGTGTGTCTGTGTGCGTGCAGAACGCGTTGGTACTAAAGCTTTGTTTTTCTTGAATGTGTCAAATGATCAGATTAGGCCGTGTGGCGAGCTGTAGGAGGCAGGGAGGGTGTGCGAAACGCGTTTATTCCGAGGGTTTGGGATGAGCTGTTGACCTGCGCCGGTGGTGTGACCATAATAACCTAAATTATTCTAATCAAGATGGCACTTGATGCTGTGGATGCATGCTGGAATATCTGAAAGGGAAGAAGAGTTGAACACGGGAATGAAGGCCATCTTCTATTTGGCTAAACACTGTTTTTATTTTTCATTTCTAAACTACATGCTTTTTTGGTTTGGTTTGTTTCTTTTTATCAATTAGCCTAACGATTTGGCATGTTTTAAATGCGGCATTATGATATCCAATGCTTTTTGTTTTTTAAAAAATGTAATCGGAGTAACAACAATTGACTAAATGTTGTTAAGTACTGTACACAATAGCTTTACTTTGTTCCTTTTTTAAAAACTAGTGGGATGCGGCCTGCCTCCATAGCAGATGGCGTCTCCGAGCTTGCAGGCCTGAATGACCAGTGTCAAAGGTCGAAGGTCGATGTGTTACTAAACCGCTGCTTGCGCTTTGTATCAAAACGTCAGGAAAGTCGCATTTGGAATACACTTTATAATCTACTTTCAGTATTTGTATTAACACCCTGGTTATCACTGTGAAGACAGGCTGGGTTATTTATGAAGGTACATTGAGATGATTAAATTATGTTGTGGATATCAGCTCTATAGCTTACGTTTAAACATATTTAGGGTGACTTAAGCTGCTTCGGATTTTAGAGTGTAAACTGTCCCGCGTGGAAATCCCATGCCCGTAAAGCCCAAATTCCCACCCGCCCTGCGTCAGACGTCACTGTCCCGGGAAACTGACTCTAATCCTCTACTGTCTGTTTGGTTTTCTCTACCAGCTACCTCGACTTTCAAGTATTCAAGACTATTCAGCTTACTCCCATGCATGTAGTCGTTTTTCATCGATATTTGACAACAGCATAAATTTCACACGAAAGAGAGAGGTCAGGTGGATGGCAGTCTCTTCGTAACCTCACCCAGTGGCCATCAGCGAAGCTCGCTTAATTCAATTTAGGCTTCAATGCTTCTCTCTGTTGAACAGAATCCTTAAATCCACCCGGGACAAGTCATTTTCAGCAACCAAGTTTAGACCTATTGGTTAAGCTACACACGGAGGATACTCTTCCTCAGCAAGGCATGATTGATACATTGTAAATGTTTTATTTCAGCCGAATGCTTATCTTGTCTTTCCATTTTTTGTTGCGTTTTATTTAGTTACAAAAAGTGGAATGTATTGCATGACTTTAATGCAGGGAGTTTTCGTTGCACAAAATCTGGAGCCTTTTATGCCCCCTAGTGCCTGGTCGGGTAACTGCAGGAGCTGAGGCTTACGAATAGTTACTACTGAGCAGGACTATTAACATAAAATATTATTATTGTTTTATTATGATGACTATTACTTCTGTCATATGACTTGCAGGAAAAAAAAAATCTACACATATTCTTAAAAAAAACTGCCTGCTGCATTTTGAAAGTCATGGCACCCTGATGTTTGTTTCAATGCTGCTTATATGTTTTTGATTTTTATTTTTGTTCTGATTTGTGACTCAATGGCCAACGAGTGAAAGACAAAATATCAGAATCACATTCATTATATGAAAAGCCCAGTGTATGCAGTTAGTGTCTGTATATATGTGTGTGTGTGTGTGTGTGTGTGTGTGTGTGTGTGTGTATGTGTGCTTCTGTTTGTTTTTTGAACGTGTGTGTGCATGCGTACATCTGTTTGTGTGTGTGTGTGTGTGTGTGTGCCTTGCATGCATAACACTTTCTTTTGGTGGTGCTGGAAATGATTGTCCAGCCCTTTGTTTGGCCTTCAAACTTTGTGATTCTGAATCATGTCCAGTGGAAGGGTGGTGTGTGTGTGTGTGTGTGTGTGTGTGTGTGTGTGTGTGTTGCTGTGTAGCGATCATCGGGCTTCTTCCCAGTACCTGGAGTATCAACAGCACCTAGCTGACTGCTGACAGTGGGCCAGCCCCGGGCCGCATCCTGCCCAGGTCCGTTCCAAAGTCAGTGGCCTTCCGGGTAGCGACTCTTGTTTTGTTTTTGTGAATTGGTCGGCACACCAGATTTGAGCATCCTGACTGGTGTAAAGCAGAGAGAGAGAGAGAGAAAAAAAGAAATATGCATCGCTTGTCTTAAACTTGATCTTTTTATTCTTCTTTTTTTGTTTGTTTGTTTGTTTGTTTTTTAAATATTGCACTGAGGACTGTTCGTAATTGGTTGGCTTCATGCCAACATTTTAATTTTTTTCTGAATAGAAAAAAAGGAACACAACAAAATACTATTGTATAAAATGCTCCAGGTGATATTGTCTTTTTTGTGTGTTGCTTTGTAAAACATCATGTTTGCAAAGAGGTGTGTATCTGTGAGCGGGTGTATGTGTATAAATATATATATATATCTATGTATATATATATATGAAGATATATAAACGCTGAAAAATGTTTCGGAGCACTTTCTTGTTTGAAGTGATCCGCTCCTGTCGTTTTGAAAGGGGTAATGATACATTTGATGGTAAGATCATTGTAACAAAAACATTTAAAAAATAATTGCACGATGCATAGTCGTTTCTCTCACCGCGTTGTCATAACATTTATGACAGCAGGAGTCAGACGACTAGTTAGGTGTAAAAGAATTCAGAGTTGAGTGCTGATATTTTCTCTTTCTTTTCTTTCAGTCTTCTTTTCTCTCCTTTCTTTTTTTTTTGTTTGGTTTGGACCAAGTTTTCTGGTTGTTGTTTGCGTTCCTTGGAACGAAACAAGCAAAAAAGTTTGAGTTGCATGAGTGATGTGAATGTTCCATCGTGTTTGATTTGGCTTTCTCTTGTTTTTGTGTTTTCTTTTTTTGTTGTTTGTTTTTTTTGTTTTGTTTTGTTTTGTTTGTGTGTTTATTTTGAACGTTTGTAACACTGTGATGTTTTATGTGTGGTGAGAACATGAGTGCTGTAATATTTTTTGTACGTTTGTGTACAAGCCAGTAAAGAAATCATTAAACCCTGCATCAGTGTCTCCCTGCAAATGCTTCTCAACCCTAAACCCCTCAACCCCCCCAGACTGTCCCGCAATGAAGAATGAATTGCTTAGGCCCACCTCCTTCCCCCCTCCCTCCCTCCCTCTCTCTCTCTCTCTCTCTCTCTCTCTCTCTCTCTCACTCATTCCCCATTCTGTTCTTCCTTTTGTCATTCATTTGGCCCTGTCCTTTCACCGGCTGGATAAAAGAACGCAGTGGATTGTGGGTAGTTTTGTTTTAAAGAAGGATCCCCTCCCCAGTGTGTGTGTGAGAGAGAGAGTATGAGAGGGTTTTATGTTACCCGTCTGTGTGTGTGTGTGTGTGTGTGTGTGTGTGTGTGTGTATGAAACAGTTCTCTAGCCTGTCTGTTAGTCCACTCTGGCCTTGCGGGATCACCTAATCTCACAACCCTATAGCAGTAAATATCATTCTCCAATGCTTTCCCAAGTCTCACTCTTTTAGTCAAGATCTCTGTCTCTTTCTCTTTTATCCATCCAGAGCTCCATCTCCATCTCCCTCCCTCTCTCTCTCTCTCTCTCTCGTTCTTCCAGTGACTCAGTCTCCTCAGTTGTTCCCACAGTGTTGTACCTGCAGCAGTGGCGCTGTGGTGTTGGGGAGGTGAGCCACACTGAGATGACTGTATTTCACACCATCGTTATCGTTACAGTCATTTCCCATTCACCCCACACCAGAGGCTTTGCCTAATTATCCATGGCCTTCACAAATATAAGCTTTGTCATGACATGAGTCAGACAAGCAGTCTGTGTGTGTGAGAGAGAATCATGCTCAAATCTTTACGGGTCCTTATTTGTGTTTTCTGTAGGCTATTCTGGGTCTAACAAGTATTTGTGTTTCGTTTTGTTTTGTTTTTTGAGCAATGCTCAACATGAACGGACCTAAACAGTTTCAAAACCCATGTTTACAACACACACACATTAACCCGAGGACCCACCAGGAATAATAATGGAAAAAAAAACCCCTCAAAACATTCCAGACATGGTTAAAAGAGTGTGCTATGTGTATGGGTATGCGTATAGGCACACAGACGCTAAAGGTATGGCTGTGCGTATAGGTACACAGACTCTAAAGGTATGGTTATGCGTATAGGCACACAAACTCTAAAGGTATGGCTGTGCATATAGGCACACGGACGCTAAAGGTATGGTTATGCATGCAGAGATGGTGGAGGCCACCACTTTGCTTGTCTTCCATCGGCGACGCAGAGAGAGAGAGCAGAGACGGCAGAGGCCTAACAGAACCCTGGGATTTCTCTTGGCACGTCTCCCCCTCCCTCTTTTTCTCTCTCTCCCTCCCTCCCTCCCTCCTTACCTCCCTCCCCCCCTCTTTCTCTCACTCTAGCAGGATGTTTTTGTTGAACTGGATTTCCATTGTCCGGCGGCTGAGTTGGCTCCCCTCCCAGACTGCTATGGAGAG
>NC_085007.1:28686503-28699003 GCF_963854185.1 Sardina pilchardus
ACACACACACACACACACACACACACACACACACAGATGATCACACATGTACACACAAATATTCATAGGCTACATGTTCAATTCAGATGAATTCATCAGGACACCTTAAGTAAGGTCACATACTGACTTCTAGCCCCCTATAGGTGAAACACCCCCCTCCACACCCACAACCAAGGCCGCAGGTTCAAATGTGGGACACGGGCGCGTTTCCCAAAAACATAGTTGCTAACTAAGTTAGCAACTTCCCATTACCAACCAACTAACAGGTTAGCAACTATGGTTTTGGGAAATGCCCCCCATGTCAGTTACTGGCCAGTTTCACTACATCAGCTCCGACTTCTTTCTCTGGGAACCTACTGTGTTGGGCCGTATTAGGAGACGTTTATCGGGGATAAATAAAGTTTTTTGAATTTAATTGAATTGGATGTGTGTGTGTGTTTGTGAGCACTGACTGGGCTGCATCAGGGGTGTGAGCACTGTCTGCTCTGGGCCCCTCACCTGCACCCCTGAAGAGGGGCGTGTCCTCGGCAGGTGCTCCAGAGCCCTCTTCGTCCGCCTGAGGAAGCAGCAGAGCAGACCTCCGGGCCCTCTGCCGGACCGAACACACCCAAGAAAAACAGTCCAGTGCAGAGGAATCATATTTACGCATTCAACAGTTTGAAACATCGATCATCATCAGCTTACAGTGGAAGGTTAACAAATGAAGAGGGATGACATTTTACAGGAAAGCTACACCGGGTGTTTAACTGAAGCTTTCCGTTAGCAATGCGTATACAACATATTTTTACAGGGAGGCTACAACAGGCGCGTAAGGCCGGCTGCAGACTGCCGGTGTGGCGTGAGTGTGTCTGTTTTCATTTCGGCTCCCATGTTACTGTAACAGGGGCCAGTTTCACAAAAATAGACTGAATATGTAGT
Source organism: Sardina pilchardus (assembly GCF_963854185.1). Lineage (NCBI taxonomy): Eukaryota > Metazoa > Chordata > Actinopteri > Clupeiformes > Clupeidae > Sardina > Sardina pilchardus. The sequence continues at coordinate 28,687,422 of NC_085007.1, forward strand.
GCTGTATATGAATATAGGGCACATATGCCTTAACAAATCAAATCAAATTAATATTTTTTATTTTAGATAAGCAAGAATAGGCTCGACTAGGCTAGGTTACACATTTACAACTGAAATCAGTTGTGGAATCAAGTTGACATACTATAGTGTCTAAGATCAAAGTTAGCCTGGGGGTAAAGTGACAACTTATTTTGGTGTAAAATAGGTCAGTCTTTATTTTTGTGAAAATCAAGGCAGGTTTAACAGACTGATCTATAATAGTCTTTATTTTTGTGAAAATTAAGGCTGGTTTAACACTATAGACTGGTCTAAAATAGTCTTTATTTTTGTGTAAATCAAGGCTGGTTTAACACCATAGACTGGCCTAAAATAGTCTTTATTTGTGTAAATCAAGGCTGGTTTAACACTATAGACTGGTCTATAATAGTCTTTATTTTTGTGTAAATTAAGGCTGGTTTAACACTACAGACTGGTCTAAAATAGCTTTGTAAAACCGGCCACTGGTCAGAGGCCATACACTGCCTGCATGACACGCATATCTCACACTACGTGTCCATTATTGTGGCGTGAATTCGCTTGCAGACGTCTAGCCCCACTATCGCCACACACAGTAACAAAGCCCAGTTTAGAGGAGAGTGCCACCATACCTGTGGGGCAGGTGTGTTGACGATCATAATGTCTCCAGGGGTGCATTCCCCTGAATGGGCAGAAACAGAGAGAGAGATAGAGATGAGGTATGAATGATGGGTAATTTATTAAGCATTTGTAAACTATTAGTAAATGGCTTGTTCATCATTGGTAAAGTATTATTTCTCATCAGTAAAACATTTGTACACAAGTTATAAATGGTTTGTTCGTAGTAAATCTAAAAAAGAATTTCATGAATCTTTTTTTAATATGTGGGGTGTGACGTTTGAGAGAGTATGCTACTCAAGCAGTGTGTGTGTGGTGATTGACATTTGAGAGAGTATACTGCACAAGCAGTGTGTGTGTGTGTAGTGAGTGAAGTTTGAGAGTGTATACTGCACAAGCAGTGTGTGTGTGTGAGTGACGTTTGAGAGAGTATACTACACATCAGTGTGTGTGTGTGTGTGTGTGTGTGTGTGTGTGTGTGTGTGTGTGTGTGTGTGTGTGTGTGTGTGTGTGTGTGTGTGTGTGTGTGGTTGAGTGTGTGTGTGTGTGTGTGTGTGTGTGTGTGTGTGTGAATCCATGTCACATATATTGAATGGTTGCAATTTCTATAAAGCATTGTATATATCCCGACATGACAGGATTGTGGACATTATATCAAAAAGTATCCCTTCCATTTTCCCACCTACAGTGTCAATACATACTAACTGCTTTGTTAAGCCCCAAATGTTCTCTTTGTGTCATGCGGAGATGCCTGTGTTTGATACTGATGCCACCCGACCTGATATTATTGTCATTGATGAGAGCAATGAGAGTGTATTCATACTGGAAGTAGGATGTTGTTTTGACCCATGTCTTGAGGAAGCCTATTTAACAAAGCTTGTGAAATACCAACCTCTTGTACAGCAGATTTGTAGTTTTGGATATAAATGCCAATATGTTGTGCTCATATTTGGAAGTTTGGGCCATGTCCATAAGCTTGTCACTAGAGGACTCAGGATGGTGGGATTTACAAAAGTGAAAGCAAAACAACTCTCTAAGTACTGTTCAATCTCTTCCATTATTGGAAGTCGCCACATTTGGAGAAGGAGGTGTTGTGTATACCCTTAACACTACTGTACTGAGCCTGGTTGTTGTCAGCAGAACCACATGACTGAATCTTGTCTGAGCAATTATTGCATCTGTCAAATTTGTATCCTTATGTGATATTTATTCTTAATTGTGGATACAAATAAAGAAGTAAACTGTGTGTGTGTGTGTGTGTGTGTGTGTGTGTGTGTGTGTGTGTGTGAGTGCGTGCGTGCGTGCGTGCCTGCGTGCGTACGTGCCTGCGTGCGTGCGTGCGTGCGTGTGTGTGTGTGTGTTCTATGACTACCTTTGTTCTGCTTGATGGTGATGGCATCTTCACTCATGCCCTGCTCTCTGACCACACGCTTGAAGTCCTCCATCAGAGTGTCCCGCAGTTCTGGAGTACGGCCTGAAGGGGGCAGTACAGAAAAAGAATGAACTGGAAGAAATAGGAGCTGCAGGACTCTGAGGTGTCTCTTACCACACTGTTTTCATGTTGCTCTTCAACTGTCGCTCACATATCTTCATGTTTTATCTAGCTTTACTATTCTGAGTATAGCACAGTGAGCCTGCATCACTGAAAACAATATAAGCTGTTTATCAAGATCAACGACAGAATTGGCCAACTTGATGCAAGGTGTACCACATACAGAACTGTAATTTATAACACCTTATAAACAAAAGTAGTTACATAAGTGTATACAAGGGCACTATGCTACGTTTCTTATGAAGTCCTAAAATGATGTAAAGTAGGTCCTGTTGAAGACCAGATGAGGAGAGTATACTAAGCTATTGGCTGCCAACAGAGAGATGCAATTCCTTCTGCCAAAGAGGTTCTCTCATAGTCTAAGCAGTTTAATCCAATCATAACCATTTCATAGCTATCTATAGAGGGTCTATTATTATATTAGTATGTAATTCATTTGTAATTTCATTGTAATTCATATCATTTTATCCTTTATTCTTTGTATGGCTATATTGGTGATACAAATGCATGACACAGAAAGAGAGAGAGACTTAAAACATAACTGTGCTTCTCACACTCACCGTACAGTTTGACGGAGGTGGTTTTGTCGCCGCCCTGTTTCTGCTTGTACATCACTACGAGGGCGTACTCGTCATAGTTAGAGTGTACCACATAAGCATCCACATCAGCGTTCCACTCTGAGAAAGGCAGATGCACACACGCACACACACACACACACACACACGCACACGCACACGCACACGCACACACACACACACACACACACACACACACACACATATGCTTTCAAACACGATCATCTGTGACAAATCAAGCTTTGTAAAAACCATGTCATGCACAATAGAGCCAGAGGAGATTGTGAGACATACTGGACACATGGTACTTGAATTGGCCAGGTGTGTCGGTCAACTGATAGTCCCCAGATATCTCCCTGCAGGATCCGTCATGCCTACACATAGATATACTTTTAGAAATAGTGAAGCGAGAATGCAAATGCCCTCATTTATGTGTCAGTGTGTGTGTGTGTGTGTGTGTGTGTGTGTGTGTGTGTGTGTGTGTGTGTGTGTGTGTGTGTGTATGTGTGTGTGTGTGTGATGGCACCTGGACCACATGGTTCTGGTCATGCTGACGGTGTCTCCTGTGGCCTGTTTCTCCAGCGTCAGGGTGCCGACAGCAGAGAGCCCTTTGTGCTTTTGCATCCATGGACAGGTGGAGGCCACCGCCACATCATACCACTTCCCCATAAACTACAACACAGAGAGAGAGAGAGAGAGAGAGAGAGAGAGAAAGTATGTGTGTGAGAGAGAGAGAGAGTGAGAGAGGGAGAGGGAGAGAAGGTGTGTGTGTGTGAGTTTATTTGTGAGAGAGTGTTAATATCGGGTGTTAACACTTTAAAGACTACAAAATAAGATCGTTGCTACAGTACATGCTCAAGTGAAATTATACACAGAGCTCACAGAACAGTTTCACATTTTAAAAACAACCTCCCCCTCCTCACACAGCAGCCCTTCCACCCCCACACCACCAGAAAGCCCTCAATGTCATTGACCAAGAGAGAGAGAGAGAGGGAGAGAATGGGAGAAAGATAGAGAGAGAGAGAGCAGAGAGAGAAGGAGAAAGAGAGAAAAGGACAGTTTAAGGCTAACATGGGGAGTTTCCCCAACATTCTCTAGGTTTCATCATCTGGAGTCTTTGTACACTGCATTTAAAAAAAAAAAAACACTGAACTCTGTAGTCTTGGCCAGAAGTTTTGGAAGTGACACAAGTTGTATGTTTCACAAACTGCAGCTCTTGTTTGTTTGGTGACGATTCACATAGTTTCTCTGTTCTTATTCAGTGCTCAGATGCACAACATTAGGGAGTCATAGAGCTCTGAAATTTGCCTTCTAAAAAGCCACCCTCTTTGCCCAAATAAGGAGATCCAGTATCTTGAGATTTTTTCTATGGGAAAATAACATGGGAATTTAGAATGTTAAACTCTCACAGGGATGCAGAAAATGGAAATGCAGACGTTTTGCGCGTTGAAGTTTTGTCCTCTGCCTTCAAGTGGACACTGTGCTAGCTGAAGATGGCACACTTTGGTCTTTGCTACGCCAGAGCTAACTCAAAATGCAACTTGCCATAGGCAGTTAGCGTCAATGAACATCCAGAACTCCTTATATGGGCAAAGATGGCAGCTTTGGATCCTATTTGTAGGCGAACTTCAGAGGTCTATTGTAAATAACTTCAATAGCATAAAAGTTAACTTGATCACAAAAACCCAATTTCCACTGTATTTTGGCATGAGGATCAACAACCAGCGGGAGCAGGAGAAAGTGTGAGGGAGTGAAGGGGATATGACATCCCTCCATCATCCTGACTGAACTCTAAGAGCAGACTGATCGCTATAAACACACAGGGCAGAAGAGCGGATGGATGGCTATAAATGGAGGGGAGAAGAGCTTGAGATCATGTGTTTTCTTGTGTTAGCAGCTGTAACCCCCAACGCCACAAAATCTCTCTCAGTATACATGTCAAATGAAAAAGAAAATAATCCTAAAATACTCAGGCAGCATAGTTTATCAATGGCAAAACTTTTGGCCAAGACTGCACATGTTTCCAGTATAAATACAGTTCATCCTACACTACTACCTTTATATTTTTACAGTATCAATCTTACACAAGGCTATCTGGTCTATAACATTTGCAAAAAAGTTGTAAATCTGAAATCTGAACTAGCTAGACTTGAACTGTTGGGCTGGATGGCAATAGAGATGAGGGGCTTTGAGAGTGCAGAGAGGTGGAGGGCTGTTAGGGTCTTACCCGGTCCAGGTCGAAGTTCTCCTGAGTGGGCAGAAGGGGTTCAGAAGGCAGGGGGGTCGCATGGAGGAGACCCAGTAGGGCCCCCAGGAACACCACCAGAGCTGCAGCCTGCATGTCCTCTCTCTCACAAGCCACTACACAGTACTGAGCTTAGGGCCACCGACCCGCTATGCAGCTGGACATCGACCCCCACTGATGTGTGTGTGTGTGTGTGTGTGTGTGTGTGTGTAGAGTGCATGTGTGTTACATGGCTTTACTCCTAAATAGACAATTACAGCCAGCTAGACACACTCTCTCTCTCTCTCACACACACACACACACACACACACACACACACACACACACACAGACAGAGAGAGGCTGAGAGATTTGGTAAAAAACAAACAAACACAGTAAACAGGACAAAGTTCTCTTCGTGTCTGATTGTTTGTTTGTCTCCAGCTCCAACATTTCTGTTCCTCTTCACTGTTACTTTCAGCTACAAGGAAAATCCCACTTTTGGGTTGGAAATTCAGTGTACGCACAGACAGACACACACACACACACACAAGCACAAACATACAAGTATTATGGTCAAGACACACAGAGAAGAATTCAGTCTCGTGTAGTCATTTCTAGGGAATTGAAATGTAAAATGTTAGTGTGTGTGTGTGTGTGTGTGTGTGTGTGTGTGTGTGTGTGTGTGTGGGTGGGTGTGGGTGTGGGTGTGGGTGTACATCAGTATTTATATCGGTACTCTTCTGCACTTCTTTGAGTGTCTGTCAAAAAGAGTAACTGTTATCTAAAATGCCTTAATAGTATCTGACCAGTTCTGAGCTGCCATTAAGTTGGAGTGGTTTATTGATCCGGTTTTAAATGGTTGTGTAAAATGGGTCAGTCCTCTCAGGACAGCCAAGGTGAGGGGTAAGTCAACACTATTGATTAGCCTCCGTTTTGCCAGCACCGTTAACCCAGCCAGCCAGTTGGGTGTCCTGTTTTCATACCTGCAGCGTCATAGTCAGTGTATCAGAGTGTACTGTACATTCAAATGTACACATGTGTGTGGCACATTGCATGCCATTTGATTCAATATTGGTTGTTTTGTTTATTTACAGATACACTGTCTTTCACTTGGCAGCAATCTCTGGACTGTCAAGTATCAGCCGACTTTCAAGTGTGTGTGTGTGTGTGTGTGTGTGTGTGTGTGTGTGTGTGTGTGTGTGTTACAGATCAACTATGATAGTCTTGCTGTGTGGCGTATAGGCAATGCTTTATGTACCCTTGAATGTCAAAGCTGTATCACCTTTGACATTTGAATCCTTTCTGTAAATAAATTTGATTGGTGGATCCAAATAGAGAAATCAAATTTGTGTGTATATACAGTATACAGTCTGTCTGTTTTTTAATTGTATTAGACTTGAACATAAGGCATAGGTACCACCCTCAAACTACCTACAGTATGCATGCATACATACAAACACAATTATGCAGTTCACTCTGATTTATAGTTTTGAAGCTTTCTTTAATCTTGTTGAACGACTCAGTTCTATTCAGATGAAGTACATTCACAAATCTAACTGGTGCACATTAAAAAAAAAATTGTGTTATTAACAGTTAGCATTCACAATTCAACTTCACACATTTAGAATATGCATAGGATATAGCCTACATCATAAATTGTAATAAAGATAAAAAAACACTAATTAATAATGTAATAAAAGACAAATCTAACAGATGATCTTTTCGGTGCTGTGCAGAAGGTTTTAAGCGGTGGGCATCCCAGCAACTTCTGTGCATCTTGAATAGAGTGGGTGGAGCAGGTGAAGGTCTCCTGCACATTTCAGTTTCAGCTTAACTGGGTCTGAGGGCACGAGGGGGCACTATGCTGTGCCCCCCTTACCTATGCCACAGGTGCGGCAGGTGTGGCAACATCACCTGGACTGCATTCACCTGGAGATGACAGCGAGTCTTTCATAACTGTTATAACTTTGACAGTGACTTTCATGGCTATCATAATGGCTCATAACTTTGACAACGAGACTTTCTTGACTATCATGATTTTGACAGTGAGACTTTCATCATATTGACTCATAACTTTGCTCTGCAAGCTCATCATAGAGAGGCCTTTTGAAGAAAGGATGCCAGGACAGTATGGTACCTTTGTTCTTCTGGATGCCAATATGGTCCTCGGTCATGCCTTGCTCTGTCACCACACGCCTGAAGGTCTCCATCACAGCCTCTGGTAGTACTGGAGTACGGCCTCATGGGGGCAGTAAAGCGACATTTACACTGACATTCATTTTGCAGAGACGTTATTTATTTTATATTTAAAAAATCGACCAACTGAAGAACTACAACTAAGGTAGCAGAAGCAGCTGGACAGATAGGGACCCAATATGTGTGGTGTGGGGTCACCACACATATTGGAATCCAAGAGGTCACATGAGTGGTCGCTTTAGCAGCCTGGTGGTGACTCACCATAGAGTGACACGAACAAGATTGGTTTGTCAGAGTTGCGCTTGTGTTTGTGCTCCACCACCAGGGCATACTGGTCATAGTCAGTGTCCACCACATACAGGTCCACATCAGCATCACATGCTGACGGAAGAAGAACAAGAACAAGGAAGAGAAGAAGAAGAAAAAGAGGAAGAAGATGAAGAGGAGGAAGAAGACACACACAAACAGGATATTCAAAAGTCATCATCAGCATCAGGACAGTGATGTGGAGGTGATAGTATGGTACATACGGGAAAAGTAGTTCTGGAATCTGCCTGGCGTTTGTGTCAGTTGGTACTCATGAGAACTCTTTTACAGACACCATGCCTGCAGAAAAACATACAAAAGACATCCCATGTACACATGCATCGTATGTGCATGGTGTGGAAAATTGCAATGAGCTTTTTGTATTTTGCCTTTGAATGTGTTTGTATTTAGTATCAGACCATGATTGATGGATTTATGATTTATATTGTACATGGTTGTGTGTGTGTGCTTGAGTGTTGCATAGGACCTGGATTTAGTGCATTTCTGTTTGAATGTACAGTATTCTGCACATTTGTGTGTACAGTGTACATGTGTGTCTGTGTTTGTGTGTGTGTGTGTGTGTGTGTGTGTGTGTGTGTGTGTGTGTGTGTGCGTGCATTTGTGTGTAAGTGTGGGGGTGTGTGTTGCATAGGACCTGGATTTAGTGCATTTCCTTTTGAATGTACTTCTGCACATGTTTGTGTGTACAGTGTACATGTGTGTTTGTGTGCGTGTGTTTGTGTGTGTGTGTGTGTGTGTGTGTGTGTGTGTTTTATAGGACCTGTATTTAGTTTTGGTCACACTGAGTGTGTTTGCTGAGGTCTGCTTGTCCAACAGCAGTGTGCCGACAGCTGAATCTTCTTTTTGCTTTAACCAATGTGGACACGTGGAGGCTTTCGCCAAACTATACCATTTCCCCATGAACTAAAACATCACAGTAGTGAGAACCACACAGACACATTAGTACACACACACCCACACACGCACACACACACACACGCACGCGCACGCGCACCCACACACACACGCACTCTGGGACAGAATGAACATTTGATCTGTTATCTGTCTATTCATGCCAAGGACAACTCAAGGACAACCATTTCTATTCACTCAAACTTAATCAAACTTTAATGGCAGCCAGATGGGTTTTTATAAAAGAACTGAGGCAAACGGAACTCTGGACCCCAGTTCAAAGTCTAGTCATGTTCATGCAGTGCATTCATTTACATTCCTGCAGTTCTCCTCACTAATAAATACTATGCTCAGTTGTTTGCAGTGTCTATGAACAGATCCGTTCAGAATTTTAATCGGAATGAAAGAGGTGGTGTATTCCGTTCCTATTCCGATTGAACAGCCATGCATACGGTCAGTCGGATTGCCTGCTGTATCTTCTCAAGAAAAAGTACAATTACATTACTGCATGCTAGCTATACATTTACATTGCTACTGCATGCTAGCTACATTTACATTATTTATTCATTTAGCACACACTTTTATCTAAAACTCCTGACTTATGTCAACTAGGCTAAATGACAAGGACCATTGTTCCCTAAGCAACTTGAGGTTAGTGTCTTGCTCAAAGGCACAACGGTGGAAGCCGGGGATTGAACCCACTATTTTCAGTCTACTGCATGCTAGCCCAGCTGCTTAGCTACTATGCTACCAACAACCCACAGTTCCTTAGTCACATCCTACAATAAAGAACACAGAGAGTGCAGAGAGGTGGAGGGCTGTTAGGGTCTTACCCGGTCCAGGTCGAAGTTCTCCTGAGTGGGCAGGAGGGGTTCAGAAGGCAGGGGGGTCGCATGGAGGAGACCCAGTAGGGCCCCCAGGAACACCACCAGAGCTGCAGCCTGCATGTCCTCTCTGACAGCTGCTACAGAATGCTGACACCACTGGTGTGTGTGTGTGTGTGTGTGTGTGTATGTATCAGCTGGCACAGATGAAGAGGTAAACATGCAAATGTGGCAAGCAGCCGTTGTGAGTAGGGTTAGTAACCCGCGCGACTACGCCACCCTGGGAATTCCCTCCAGGAACATGTCTGTACCAATTTCACCAATTCCAAAGACACTCAGGTTTGTTAAATGATGTAGCAAGAGATGTGGTTTCATCATGATGCAACTAAATATACCATAGCAACAACATACAGCAACAACACAATCAACTGCTACCTTGAATGTTGTTAACACTACTTCAGAATAGTTGTTCTGAAGGTGAAAAAATACCCACCTAATCTAATACTAAAGCCCTGCGCTGATATTATACAGTATGTGTGTATCAGTTGAAAACACAATAAGCTACAATGTCACAGGTACCATCCCCTGACAACAGTATGTATGCATACACAAACAGACATACATTTCACTCTATATCATTTATAGTTTTGAAGCTTTCTTTAATCATGTTGTGCCATGCTGTTTTATTCAAAATAAGGTAAGTTCTCAAATCCAAACAGAATTAACATTTTGTTGTTATTAACAGCATTCAATGTATTCACAAATCAACATCATAAATTTAAAAAATGTAAAAGATATACATCATCCAATTTTAATACAGATAAACATTTAATCAATAATGTAATAAAAGATAATAAAATACAAATCCAACAGATGATCTTTTCTGTGCTGTGCAGAAGGTTTTAAGCGGTGGGCATCCCAGTAACTTCTGTGCATCTTGAATAGAGTGGGTGGAGCAGGTGAAGGTCTCCTGCACATTTCAGTTTCAGCTCAACTGGGTCTGAGGGCACGAGGGGGCACTAGGGCTGTGCCCTCCTTACCTATGCCACAGGTGTGACAGGTGTGGCAGGTGTGTCAACGTCACCTGGACTGCATTCACCTGGAGATGACAGCAATCATAACAGTGAGACTTTCATGACTATCATGACTTTGACAGTGAGACTTTCATGACTATCATAATGGCTCATAACTTTGACAGTGAGACTTTCATCATAATGATTCATAACTTTACTCTCAAGTCTATTCTTGTGTATCATCATAGAGGCCTTTTGAAGAAAGGATGGCAGGACAGTATGGTACCTTTATTCTTCTTGATGCCAATATGGTCCTCGGTCATGCCTTGCTCTGTCACCACACGCCTGAAGGTCTCAATCACAGCGTCTGGTAGTACTGGAGTACGGCCTAAAGGGGACAGTAAAGCGCATTTACATTGACACATTAGTTTATTTTTTTTGATAAAAAAATCTGCCAACTGAGGAACAACAACTCATGCACTAGAAGACTTTGACAAGATTTGGGAAAGATTCTTGAAAGATTGGAGTGTTTTAACTAATGTAATTAGTTTTACTCAGAGACTACAATCTTTCAAGAATTCCGTCTTCCTTCAAGAAGAAGGGATCCAATAGTAGTGTGGGGTCCAAGCACTGATATCATCTTTTAAAGGGATATTCCACCATTTTTGGAATTAAGCTCATTTTCCACCTCCCCTCAAGCCAAAAAAAAATGTATTTACCTTTTTCCTGTTTCAATGATCTATGCTACGCTGAAGCTAAAATCACCAGACTCAGACAGAATGGCTGGATGAATGGGGAAAAGGTAAATATCAATTGTTTTGCTCGAGGGGAGGTGGAAAATGATCTTAATTCCCCAAATGGTGGAATATCCCTTTACGATCTCCTCTTTTGCGATCATTGGAGTGCAAAAGATTTCCTACAGGAGTTTCCTACAGGACTAATATAGTATAACTGAAGAGGTTGAAGAGTGGTTGTAGACTCACCATAAAGGGTAACATTTGAGCCTTTTTTGTCAGAGTTACGCTTATGTTTGTGCTTCACCACCAGAGCATACTCGTCATAGTCAGTGTCCACCACATACATGTCCACATCAGCATCCCATTCTAACCGGTGGAGAGAGAGGAGGAGGAGGAGGAGGAGGAGGAAGAAGAAGAAGAAGAGGCAAAGGAGGAAGAGGAGGACGATGAAGAACAAGACACACACACAAACAGGGTATTTCTCCAAAAGTCATCATCAGCATCAGGACAGGTGATGTGGAGGTGATAGTATGGTACGTACTGGAAAAGTAGTACTGGAATCTGCCTGGCGTTTGTGTCAGCTGGTACTCATGAGAACTCTGCTTAC